>NC_092794.1:17561386-17861386 GCF_918797505.1 Bemisia tabaci | reverse complement strand
AACGTCAATACGAGCACTTTTTTATCCCTGATTATCACATGGCTCCATGCAAATTACAGAATAGGCCTCAAAAAGCCCTGAAAAAAAAGAAATAAAAAATTGAACAAACAAAAAGTTTAAACGAACTCCTGATTCCCATTAATACTCATTCAATTCTGATCAAATTTTTATTTAATAGTGCGCATTCATACAAACCTCGATTTGAAGCGGATCTTGCGGTTAAAGCACACGGAAAGACACTGTTCGGAGGAGGTAAGTAAGCTTCTAGACGAGGTATGAACTGGAGTACATTTTGCAATGAGAAACTTCTAATTGTGCGATACATTTCAGAGATAACGCATATGTCATTTTCCTTGTAAAGACATGCGCCTCATTAGATGAGCCAGGAGTTTTAGTTCCTTATCGCAAAATCTATTCAGAATTGCGCAAGGAAAACGAATCACATAATGGTAAATCTAGAAATCAGCTCCTAAACACGATACGAGTATTCACAATTAACATGGGTTACATGACAAGAATAAAAACGACGTCATTTGTAGTACTGACTACCCTTTGGTCCCAACGTTTGTTAATATCTCGTTCAAAAGCTGATCACCAAACTTCCCGTTGAGTGAATGGTTTTCACGTAAAATTATAAGGAGCATACAAGTGCGTTTGCTTCCAGTTCAGACCTTGCCTAGTGGCCCAGACACTTCAAACGGACATTCTTAAATCAGATGGAAGTATCCTCATTGTAACCTGAGCTCCGCTTTGCATGTATTCTCAAGGGTCTCAGGGCCATGTCACGATGCAGATGGTTCTCCCCGACTTGAATACGTTTAGTTTGCATTCAAATTTGATTTTGGCGTTTATACGTCTTTTTTTTCGTGATTTTAACTTATACGCTAGTTCAACAAAAGTCCGATATGCCACAACCGTAGAGTAAAATAGAGTTGCTATGTATTGTGCCGCCGATGAAGTCACTTTTTGAGGCTGTTTCGTCCAGTGCTGCTGAGACATGTGTGCCGTATGCGTGGGATACCAGTTCCGGACTTCCCTTAGAATATTTAGGTTTAAAATTTATTTCATAAAAACAGGGAAATTCGTACATTCTTCGATTTGTTATAAATTCGGTCGACATAATTTGCAAAATATAGCGAAAATAATTATTATAAACACGAAAAACAACTTGCTGCAGACGATTCTTCCATACGCCGGCGCCGCCTAGCCGTGTTATAAAATGCCGTTTGATTCACACTCGGCTCACACTTTCGGCGAACAGGAGGATAGGTTTCAGGACGTTTTGTCAACGATTTTTTGTCCGTGCACCTTTTTTGTCCAGTAGTTTACGCCCACACGTAGAATAAGCAACAGTGACTTGGTCCAAGCGTTATATTTAAGTCGGTATGTAAAATTATATTGACAATATGGAAATGAGAAATTGAGAGAGAAGGAGGTGTTGTTATGGTTGCTCATTTTCTAAATGAAATGTTATTACTTTCTCCTTTTGAATCATCTTCTTAAATTGGCATTGGTGAATATTTGATTTGATTCATATCCTTGAAATATTCGATGTACTATATACCTTGCATATGTATAGGTAATTTTCTTTATTTTTTTAATTTTTTCTTTACGAAATTATTACTTCATTTTGAAAACATTTATATTTTTAAAACGTGACAAATATTTGTAAAACCTTTTCCCAGCGACATTAATCTCAATGAGCCGCAGCTGTGCCGACAGAAGCTGCAAAAATGAATAAAAGAGGGGAAAAAACCAAGAAGCACGCAATCTTTAGTTTTAATCTATTTGTACATCGATCTTTTAGAGTCAAATACGTCAAATTTTGAGCGTTTGGTTGTGCGTACACCTCGCTGCAGCACAAGTAAAGCACAAAATGTAAAAGAAAAATTTAAAGTACTTCGGAAATCATTAAATTTGACAGGGAACCACCAATATTTAAAAAACACACATTATATTATTATTCTCCTTTGATAAATTGATACATATTTTTCTCCCATCAATTTAGATGAGAATAATCAATGCAGAGTGTGCAAAAATTTCAAAATCATGAGTTAAAAAACGCTGACTATGCGAGTATACATATTAAAGCCTAACAGAGCGGAGCGGCGTGCTGCCAGCGCGAGAGGCTCACTGGCGCCTACAAACCCAAGTGGATACTTCACGCATTGCACAATGCTTGAAGTATCCTTTTAGGTTTGTAGGCGCGTTTCGCGCTGGCCACCCGCCCGCCTTGCGACGGCGCCTGAAGCAACTATTTCACAACAGAGGTGTTGCACAGTATCATACAAAATTGAGTGTATTAAGAATGACAGGCATCCTTTAAAAGTACAGATCTTTCCTCGCAAAATAAATCAAGATACTTATCGTACACAGGAAAAATCTAAGAGTCTTTAGCTGAGGCAAATATATAGAGGTTTTATCCAGTTCAGGTATAACATGGTGGGAATTTCTTGAAAGATAATTAAGTCCTGTTACACCAAAGAGGTGTAGAGAGTTTTAGTGAATTTTGTCTCATGGAATTGATGCTCCCCCATTTTTACCAAAACTCTCAATTAGATATTATTCTCCGTTGGACCAAACAAACAAAACAAAAAAAAAATACAAGCAAACCCTCATTCTTCTAAGACATTATACATTTTCATCCAAAAACGTCGTGAGCAATTGTCGTTTGTATTTACATATGGGCCAATTAACTTTGGGTCTCGACTGGCATGTGGACCAAAACTCCCGTGCCGAAAAAACGCGTGGGCGTTACCGGAAAAAACAGGTGCGCGGACAAAAAATCGTTGACGAAATGTCCTATAACTGGAGGATAAGAATGTACCGTTCCAGGTTTGACCTCAGAGGCGTACTAGTACACGACGACTCTATTGTACGTAGCCCATTGCTGCGACTTTCTATTTTTTGTTAAAATTTCTTTTAATTCCTATACGTAGGTGTGAAATATACATTTCGATTTTCCATCGATAATATTTTCAACTTCAATACTTACAATGAGAGTTCACAGTTTCCTTGGCTTAATTGCCTGGGACACACATTACCCCAACTGAGTTAGATACATATTGATACCTTTGAACGCTTGTTCCAAAGACAATCGCCCGAGCATTCGGACACACATTTCCTTCTAATGGCTGTCATCTCGAGATTTTTAATTTTCAAGCATTTGCACAGTAAAAGTAATGAATTCTCTTGGATGATTATTGCAACAATGAACCACTAAACGGCGTAAAAAGTTTAGCCATACAGCATATTTTTGAACAAAATTTTACGCAAAACACGTTGAACATATCGAAAATTTCCAATATTAGCTCATAAGTGAGGAATCCGCATCCGTAGTTCACATGATAAACAGTTCAGATATTCTGGTCGCTATAAAAAACCTTGATCAGTCAGTAGGTCAAAGTAGGCATTGAAATGAATTTAAGCAAGAGGTTAGGGAAATAATTAAAGCTTGATTTCACACCTTCCTTCCAGTGGCGTAGCGTGCTGTTTGCATTGCGATTTATCCCTTGATCTGCCAGTTATTCCTTTGGAAAAGGATCGATAAACAGGGTGATTGCAACGAACACCTTAATAATAGATTCTTTGCCACAGCTTCAAAGGGGGAAATATCGATAGTCAATCACTCACGCCGCGCCACTGATTCCTTCCTCTTCTAACACAAGGATCCTTCGATTTTTATCCAGAACAATCGATGCACAGGAAAATTATTCATTCGTAAAGTACACCAGAATAACTGTATAGTACTATAGTTTAGAATTGAGTAAGTAAACTTTTTTCCCCTTTTTTTTCAAATTAATGTAGACGAGAATCCTCCTTTTTCCTTTGACGAGTTGAATTTGGAAATTTTAAGACGTAAAATTTCGACTAAGGAACTATATTTTGACATGCTTAATTTCGCTTGTCTTCTTATGGGCTATTATTTCAATCGGGAATGGTGCTTATCATTGTCCAATGAAGTTTACATGTTTTGGTTGAATCCAGTTTGCCCTGACAAAGTGGGAGTGGAACATTTTAAAGTTAGCTCCTTTATTGGGACGCAGAACCGATTTAAATGTATAAGCGTTGTTGTGAAGTCTATCAATTAATCTTCATGAAGGATGCATCACGGATGAAGTATTTCAGAAACGTTTCTTGCCTCTCAAAATCGTACTCTACAATATAAAATCATAAGAGGTCCGCGTAACACACAGAGAAAAAAACTTCGTGCTTGAGAACCAAAGTTGAGGTCGTATGGATCTCTGAAGTTTTCGGATCGCGCATCCAAAAACTTGAGGTCCAGCTGACAAAGTTCGGGTCAAACATCTGAAGTACTCCGATACTTACCAAAGGGTTCGGTTCACACGTCTGAAGTACTTCGGTATATACTGAAGTGCTTCAGATGTTTGACCCGAACTTCGGCAGCCGGACTTCAAGTTTTCGGATGCGCGATCCGAAAACTTTAGAGATCCATACGACCTCAACTTCGGGTCCCACGAAGTATTTTTCTCCGTGCGCAAACCGCCTAAAGCGAAAAGCGTCACGTGGGTTGGACCGCGAAGCAATCAATTTGAGATTAAAATTTCTTTCGGTCGTGAGCATCCATGTGTTTTACACATTTTCAACCCGTTTTCCTCAAAATTGGAAACGAATTTACTAACTCCTTCATCCGTGATATCTTTCAATTCTTTTTCTTAAGTCCCACGTGCATTACCCTCGCAACACACGGTACATTTTGATCGTTGAGCACGAACACCCAGTAATAGCCCGGAATGCAAACACCAGGATCGTCAGGCACCTTAAAGGAGCACGTAAAGGGGTCCCCGTTCCTTTGTTGTTGTTGTTCTATCTTTAACGAAATTCGCCTTTGATCGGTATTAACAGTGTGTGTAGTGCTGCCTAAACGTATTATGCACCCTTTTACTTTACTATCGGTTTCATCGTAACTGTATCTCCGTGTACTGCGTTCTCAGTTGACATACTAATGATCTTAGGTCGGACTGCTTCGTTTCCATCCTTGTCGAAATGATACGGAGGACAGTAAACTTGGAAGTTGGGGTGGTTCGTGGTGCAGGTTCCGCACAAGCCGCTTCCACCTGATGCGATACAACCATCCTTAAGGAGAACGGCGGTTGAGTGGTAGTTACGAGGGACATTACCCGGAGAAAGTTGCTTCATCGTATTGTCCCTAGGATTGTAGATTTCCGGTATAGTGTGAGATTTATCATCGCTGAACGGCTGGCCAACTTCCTGTCCGCAGCAAATCCAAATGTTCCCATCCGGCATGACCACAGCGTTGTGGAAGATGCGTCGGAAGGCCATGTTCGTCACTGCGCGGACTTCTACATTTGTGTTGGGGTCTTTGATGGTCATGCAGAACGCCTTGTTTGAGGCCTCCGAGTCAGTGTAATCAGGCGATCCGCCGAAAGTGCAGATTTCGCCTTCATCCCACATCACAGCGGTGCCACACATGGCATCATTGTCACCCGCCCGTTGCCGGCAGGTTTAACGTCACCCTCACCGTCGACCGAGTACCAGTTCATGTTCTTGCTCGGACCAGCCTGGAACACGGTGTTACCTTTCCAGCCGAACAGCCAACCATGGTTATCTCCCCGGTAGACACCTTGCCTGTCGCCCGTCACCATAGGGTCCACCCGACACCCTGGAAGTCCAGTCCACTGTCTTGTGTCAAGGTCGAATATCTCTCCGTTCTTGTTGCCTTCGCCACCGCTCCACGATCCGCCGATCGTGAAAATTCTTCCGTCCGAGCAGGTGGCGGAAGCGGGGTAGCCGCGCGAAATGGTCATGTCTGGTGCCGGGCTCCAGGTGTCGTCCTCCATTTTGTATATGCTTGTTTTTTTAGCGTTGTTACCACCAACCACAACCATTTCTCCACGTGGGCCCGTGGCAATACCAGGACAGAACATGTCATGATCCGTTTCATTGACCATGCGTTCTGTGACCGTCATTTTTTCCATATCCACGACGCTAGTCAACGTTTTACCACCTGGACCATTCGTGAATTGGTGACTTGTCCAGGAAGCCCATGCTATGACCTGTCCTTTGTGATTTACGGCGCAGGCGGAAGGTACCATAGGCATATCGATGGTGTGAAGCCAAGCTCCCAGCGTTGTATCCTTCGTAGCTGCGGCGTCTGGTTTAAAGAATTTCAATTCAGCTATGCAAGTCCACGGTTGATCGTCTACCCCTTTCGTGTGAGTAAGGCTGACTTTGCGGCATCCTATAGGCTGGAAGGTGGAGAACTTCGCGAACTCATCCGCAGCCCACGTGCCGTGCGCGACAAGCTTATCATCGCATCGGATCTCGTGCATATACACGCGTCCGTGGTTGCTACCGTCCTGTCGTGACACCAATTCCACGCCACATATGAGCGTCTCTTCTCTAAAGTCCATCGTGAACGTGTGCGGTAAAGGCTCATCTTCTGGTTCAAACTTGCTATGCCAGTACGTGCTTGTGTCACCATCTACCGCCGACCCACAACCGTTCCCTTCATTGACGCTGCTACAAGTACAGTCCAAGCCTCTGATGTCTATCGGAATTCCCGGTGGAGGCGCTGAGTCAACTTGAACTTTCGGTCCCTTGCCCGACTGTAAACCGTCTTCTTTCTTTGCAGTAGCGACATCCCCAGCGACAAACATATCAAAAAGAGCCAGGAATGTAAAGAAAATCGTCGAGGGTGAGTTACGCATGGTCAGTCCGGAGTCTAGTAAGTATGTCCAAACCGATATCTCAATTATTCGAATGAGCGGTATTTGATAAAACCCTACGTTTAAGTTTTTTTGTGCGTCCTCAATCTCGTGTGCTGGCATACGGGGGTGTAGCACACCTCGAAATATGATGCATATTCCAGACGTGGAGGACCATAACCGAGATTTAGTTACAATCCAAGTGGAGTCAATCAGTATGTGCACAGTTTGTTGTCCTGGAAAAATAAAAATGATTGATCAAAAATGATGACTGACAATATCATAGAATGTCAGGACGTTTTTCCGCTAGACTGAACTATAGACGAGTGGGTAAGATGGAGTGTGCTAGTTGAAGCTGTATAAGGAACAATGTAAAAGTAGGCGTGATTCCTTTTGGGGAATTCGAAAAGCGAGATTTTAAATTCTACCGAACGGAACTAATCGCCAACTGAATGCGGCACTCATGAGCCTTGGGCATGGGGAAAGAGCGTTGTGGACAGGGCTCTTGAGTTCCGGAACTCATGCAGAGGCGGATCCAGCAATTTGGCAACACCGGATTTCCTCCATTTAAACATATGCTAAATAATCGATTCTTGTCAGAGCACCTGGTCCCTCCAAGATTCGATACATTTCCATAGGTTTAAATGGAGAAAAGACAATGGTACTAATTTACTGGATCCGCCAATGAAATCATGAGAGGACTCAATTCCGCGGATCCTCGACTCGGTCGTCGCCGCTGACGTCACTGGCGCTTCATGATTCCTATTCATTCTAACGGCCCTCAACTAACGAGCACACCCTTTCTTCCCACCTGTCTCTGGTCTCGTTCAGCTGTAATACGTTCAACTTTATGAAGATAAATTCAGTTAAGGCGTAAAAAAGTCGGATACTTGGCGTCTTCAGCTCTAAATTTAGCGTAATTGAGGGGCCTGTTTTTTTTCTTCCTCTCAAAATACGATCCGAATACGCCGAGGATACTTTTTGGTTACCTGACTACTAAAATTTAAAACGAATTCTTCTACGTCGCAGAGCAAAATACGTGTTTTGCAAATCGCACCATTAATACATTACCATGTTGTGTATCCAATCAATAAATTGATCGATTAGGCAAGGCAATTTGGATTGCATTTTGCAAAAAGGAACCACTAGCATTGCAATGTTGCTAAGATTGTGCAACTTCTTTTGTCTTGGAGGAAAAACCCGATTATCCATTAATAGTTTTTATTTTACTCGCTAAAAACTGTGAATTTAAGACAAAAATTACCATCCAAATTTCATAGTTTTTCACGATTTCCGCAATTTTTATTGCAAAGGATGAAGTTGCACAATCTTAGCATCATTGCAATGCTAGTGGTTCCTTTTTGCAAAATGCAATCCATTTTAAGGAGCAACTTATGTGTTTACTTTCCTTGTAGGCTTTGAAAAACCATGCGTATGAATCAGGAAGGTATGGAATTCATTTTGATCCGCAAATGCACACGATTGATTCGATGAATGAAAGTAAGGGTCCGATAAAATGAAATAAAAGGAACCGTGATTAAATGGACAACGCAGATATATCAAACCTATGATTTCAATGGACATGCGCTTTGAAGATGGAACTAAAGAATAGAGACATGCAAAAAGGGTAGAAGTGCAAAACTGCATGAGCCGTGGCCTCCCTTGTTGAGAGTTTCTAGCGCGGACCATGATTTTTCGAATTTTTGCCTTTTTTGCATGTCAAATTGAATCAGTGAGTTCGAAAACACACCAACTCGGAAAGAAAATGTTCAGGAAAACTGCGCAGCGGGCGAAGAAGTTAGTTTAAGAGAAACCTTTTTGGTGCCAAAGGACAAGTACTTAGAGACTTTGTAAAGCACCAAGTTGAAATCGATACACCATGTGTGATGACAGAGAATTAAGCGTTTAAAAATTTCCGAGTTGGTGTGTTTTCGTTCTCACCGACTTTCAGATACTGATTTTTCATAGTTTGCCTTGAAAAATTCATATTTTTCGACCTGAATAACGCTTGAAATTCATATAACTTGTTGGTACAAGGTATACTGAACCGAAAAAAGAAAACAGCAAAATTGGATGGTCACCCGTTCCCCTTGAAATAGCCAAAAATTGGTATCTCTAATGAAATACTTCGATTTTCCCTTTTCCCGTCGCTGTTTCGAGCACTTCCGATTGCAATTTCGAAATTTCCTTTTGCATGCAGATGCTTCTATCCATAAATGTTACTAAACCGTAAAAAAGTGAAAATCGAAAAAAACCCGAGTTGGTGTGTTTTCGAACTCACTGATTCAATTATTTCATCGATTTTAACACCCGTCATGCAAAAAAATACGAAAGTCCGGGTACCTATGAGCCATGCCAGACATTATTAAACAACGGAGAACGGGGCATATGAGTTTTTGGATATCTGCAATTTTCGTAAGTCTTGGCTCACACACATAATTTCGAGCCGTGGTCAAAATTTCAGAGTTATCAGCATGCCGTTTAAGAATAAATTATCGCATTACAGGGTCTAACTTTTGAGGTATAAATATAATACTAAACTGAAAATTGAAAGGCGGATGATGATCTGTATCTTTAAAAATAAAATCTTCAACTTTCTGTACTTACAAATGAAAAACCTTGCAAGCTTTTCCGACGAAAAGGAAGGTCTTAAAATGGAGCACTTTTTATCCAGTTAAAAACGCAAAAATTGTACATTTTTAAGTACTTATATTCACCCACCACTTTCCTCAATAACAGATTCTTAAAACACTAGACTGCTCAGGGTCTTGCAGTTGAGTGCAACTAAATTCTGTGCGACTATCATTACTTACAAAACACAATACCCATGTGTTTAATGTTTTCCTCTTCGGTCTTACTCGCGTTTGAACTTTTCCCTCTTAAACATGTATTTCATCTGCGGGCTGCTCAGTTCGTCAAGCATATTGTATTCACACAATCGGGGACAGCTCGATTTTAAGGCCACACTACACGGAAAAACATTGTTCCGATTTGAAGAGAATGAGTTCATGGTGTTCGTCGTTCAAGTTCGATGACAAACCCGTTCAAACGGAACCTTCATTCTTCATTTACGTAATCTTATACTACCGATAAGTTGGGTGATATTTTCTTCCTCTTTTAGCCACAAAATCATCCTGTACATAGCCTGGTGCCAATCCGATGCGTTTTGAGAGAGATAATCAGATTTTGCTTGGGCTTGAAACCATGTGCAGGAAATATTTCATAACAGTGGAGAGGCGTGAATGATCGATTATCGATATTTCTCCGTTTGAAGTCATGGTAAAGAATCGATTATTAAGGTGATCGTCGCGAGCACTCTCTATCGGTCATTCTCCATAGGATTAAATCGCAGATCAATCGATAAATCTCGCAAAGCACGCCACGCCACTGTTTCATAATACGAGTACCTTTTAGGGGAGATATCTGAATGAATATGTATGCACACAGTTATTCGATTGTGGGCCGTGAAAACATTTCGAGTCCATGACTTTGTACGATTCTACCATTATCTCTACTTGGTAGACAAAGTTCATGTTACTCAAAAGATATTCTGATTTCTGCTGCAGCTGCCTTCGCACTTTTATTTTTAAGGTTTCGGTGTATATTTGAATCATGTTTAGACGAAATAACCTATCTTATATTAAATCTGAATTCCTAAAGTTTTCTGTACAAGAACAAGTAGATTTTCCAAAATTGATTGACATTTTGTTCTTGGACTTTAAGAACATTGTTAGCAAAAGAAGTTTAGTTTTTTCCCCCAAAATAGTAAGATCACCTTTAATGTAACATCATAGATACCGGAACGCTCTTTAAACTCGGAACAACCCTGAGAACAACTAAACGGAAGGAAGCAGCATGAGGGGCTTTGAGAACAAGGCGCATAAGTGCAGTTCTTGAAAAAATTGAGGTATTATTGTTTTCAAGCAAAACTAGTCTCGATGCATGCTCAGTGAAAAATTCCAATTTTTAACTGTTAAAAAGTCAGTTTGAACTTTCTTTCCGCCATATGGATCCATGTAATTTTCAAACTCGAGACACGTATCGCTCGAAATAGCAAAAACTGCACTTATGCACCTTGTCCTTCAAGCCCCCCATATGGAGTTTGGTTCGGACCGAACATGAAACTATTTCAACTCTGTGGTTGGCCGGATTGCATGCGCTAGATTTCGCGGGAAAAATCTAGGATCTATCCATGGCATCTGGGCGCTGGCGATATACGGCTCTCGAGATTCGTGAATCACGATAGTGCACTGCCGTGCTAAGGAAGAACGCCGTATGAACCTTTAAGCGTTGCCAAATTTCTGTTGCTAAATCACGACTTTTTGGGAACATTTGTAAATATTTTTCCACCAATTTTTCAGATAATTTTGGTCGCAAGTTTACTTAATGTTCTTGAAAATTTCTCGGAAAAACATTCAAACCTTTCCTAAAAAATAAACATTTCATCGAAAGAAATTTGGCAACTCTGGAATGTTCATACGGCGAGTTTCCTTAGCACGGCAGTGTGCATGTGCCATCAATATCTTTCTCGAACATTTGCAACCCAGTCCATTGAGGAGTTAAATAGCTACGTATGTTGTGTCAGATCCAAACTTTGTATGTATAATGCTTCCATTATGCGCTCAGTGCATTATTCAAATACCGAGTTGGTCAGCCAGAAAGCATCTCAGTTTGTTATCAGCGCGTTACATATCCATCCGAGAGGAGTGTCCAAATATTAGACTGACATAGAGGTCACGCAATAAAAAAATACAAATTGCACTCAAGCCCTATCGCGAAAGCCGTGGGAAGATCTCAGATTTTGACCGCAAAGTTGAAAGTATGCAACCCGGCTCACCGAAGAGTTAAAGTAGTTGGGTCCGAACTAAACTTCGAATATTCTTCGCTCTTTTTATTTTCCGCAGATGACTCAAATGCCTAGTGATTTGGTCTGTAATGTTTTCCCTCTTTAACTTAGGAGCCTAAAGGCAGTTGTACGAGAGAAAGAGACCGGGACAATAATTATTCCGCTTCTTTTGGATATGACGAGACACTAAAATATTAGTTCCTTATCGGAAAATGTAGTCCATAATATTTCAATCCTCCTCTCATAATTATTCAATTTTGTGATTCTAATTTTTTCGTGATATTTTATATCTTCAAACTTTCTCAATAGTTTTCATAACAATAACACGAATCTTCGGGAACTTGGGCCACTGAGGAGCCAAATTGAGGGGTGGAACCTTTAAGTTAGCATAAATAAAGCTCATGGACGAAAAAAAAAAAAAAAAGAAAGAAAACATTAGTTCCTTATTCGTTGCGAATTTCCTATCATATATTAATTTTTCTTACCGACAGCTAATAATCATCATTGAACAAAACTTTCTATTACCGTCCTCGTCTTTAAAAAATAAATAAAATAAAAAAATAATAAAAAACCTGCTAAAATGTAATGGAAATAATCGAAGTAATCAACTTCTACTGAAAGATGCGGAATGAACACAGTATGCAATTTTTGAACAATACAGAGAAGATAAGCACGTGTTTTACTGGATTTAACCTCGATGTGCACTTAGGCAACTTGTTAGTGGGTTAAACGCCATCTTGGAAACAATTTAGTATTTAAATTAGCGTCTTTTTCCCCACTTTAAGTCCTCCTCTTGCTTCCGTTAAGTATATTTTTTGATACAGCTAGTAGGGAAAAAACTTTCCTTCCTCTTTAGTCGGCCTCCTATGGTGTAGTGGTTATAGCGCTAGCTCTATAATCGGGAGGTTCCAGGCTCGACTCCCGACCAGGCGATCCGAATTTGATAGTCTCAAACAATGGTTGCCTGGGACTGGTTGTTCAGTAGGGACGAAGGGGGAACGAGACTAATGGCGCAAGATTAGCCCTTTTGGGCTATGAGAAGTAGTAAAAAAAAAAAAAAAAAAAAAAAAAAACTGAAGTTTTTCGTTGGGCATTTTTGGATATAAAAATTTTGAAATAACAAGATTCTGTACTCATATTGAGGATTAGATCAGATCAACCTCAGCTCGATATTTCTGTTGAATTCGAGTATTATTTAATTCTGGCTGTAATCGGCTCTAAATTACTCGGGTTCCCTCTTAGGCAAAGTCTTAATTTACTCAATTCAAAAGCCACTTAAATCAACTTATCTTCAATATCAGGACAGAGCGAGTGGCTAAGATTGAAAAATGCGTATTATAGATGGCGACGTTGTGAGTCTTCACTCATGTTTCATTTTTTAAAAAAATATCCAATGGTCTTGATTGAAATTCTCTGTGAATCTTCATAGTCAATTCCAACCAATGTCCTCTCTATCGAACCACAGCACTTCCGGAATCGAACTTTTTAGCAATACTGATAGAATCTCAACGTTCCACCTTCCATTTGAGGTGCCCTCTGCGCTTTTTTCCAGGAGGAACCCAATCTATGACCTCCTTTGACAACCTGTCTCCTCTTATTCCATGTGTATCATTCAATCTGTTCCTTTGCTCCTTAAAATGCTAGAGAATATGTATTTTACATCCAAAATCGGTTGGGGCATCCTTTGGCCCCCTCCAAAAAAAGCTGGGTGGAAGGAAAAAAACAGAAATTCTGTTGCAGCCATCAATTTGAAAGTATATTGAGCTTCAATTAAATAAAGCAGCGTAATTTTCGCGCAAGAGTGAGTGGAAATTTGCGTTATGGAGGTCTTAAAATGCGTTCAAACAGGGTGAAAAGTTTAAAAAAATGTCCAAGGTGGAATAAAATTTGTTGCATTTATCAGTTCAAAGATATTTTAAGCTGAAGAAAGAGAAAGTTCTTGCTCAGAAATGAGTCCAAAATTTGCGTTACGAAAACATCAAAATGCATTCGAATATAGGTAAATATTAAACATTTTCCCCTAGCTCATCTACGTGTAGCAACGGTAAAACTCCCAAGCCACGTATCTAAATTTGCGACGCTGCAGGCTTCATGCCATTCTTAATTTCTTAAAGTGAAAACTAGACCGTGTCAATTCTTATGAACTTCCAGGAATTTTCTTCTCCGTGCACTCAAAAAAAAAACTACGGCCCTGTGACCCGGTTGCTCTGGACACTGGTGATCCCGGCGTTAACGCGCCGTGCGCCAGCTAGTACTGGACCCAGCGGCCGATGTCCCGTGGAGCCCGCGCGGCCTTCGTGGCCGTAAGACCGGTTAGGAGCCGAGCGTAAGTTACGGGTTTCAGGATCGGAACCAACCGCTTCCACGGCCGTTGGCAGTGAGGTGAGATTCAGTTTTCGGAAAATGGCGTCACCATCAGATTAAAATTGAGACGGCTACGTGTATATTCGCAGAAAATTATAATATTTTACGTCAATGTTATTCAGTGCGTGAATTTAAAGTTGCCGCCAGCCTTGAACATTTTCGGGAGCGATCGCAGCCACCACTCAGCGTTGTTTATTGAGGTTAGAATCTAGTAAATTGCTTGTCATTGTTGGTCATTGCTCATTACGTGTGTTCGTTTTTCGTTTAATTTTGGAGGTTTTCGATATATTTTCTTGATTCTGTGCGGTGCACGATTGATTCTAAAGTTCTGTGTGATAACGTTTGTCAAATACTTTCGGAAATGCTACTAAGGGAAAGAACTTAAATCAAAGAAAAGCAATCAATTACCTGCCACGCATCTTCCCACAGAGTAAATTACTGCCACACTAAATAAAATACTGATAATGTAGACACAGAATGTCTATTTACCGATTGCAACTTCATTGTGCCACCTTTGCTTGCTCATAAGATTGGATTGATTTTTTATTCCATTTCAATCTAATCTCTGGCTTATACTTAAATGTTTTCAATTGAGAGTAGGTAGTATTTCACTCTCCGACATCCAACACCTCCCTTCTCTGTTGCCAAAATAGCTGTCCGCCAGCGGAAGCTATAAGCCAATCTTGCCTGCGTTGATTATCCGATAAGAGCCAGTGCAAACATTGTTGCTGTGAATAATCTCTCTGATTCCATATCCCAGTTCTAGGGAGCTCAGTGTACTGTAATAGTGGTAAAATTCTGTGTGAATCGCGCTTCAGTTTGCTGAAGGGAAGATCTACAATTTTAACAAGTGTGACAATTTTCGGTGGTATATTTCTTCGCTAATATTTTGTGGAAATTGTATCCGGTAGTTATTGCGGAGAGTTATATCTTGAAGTTTTGTCAACTTTTACTACTGAATTTACACTTTGAAATATTCTCAACCTCATTTTCAAGATTCTGAAGCTCTTCTAGTCGTAAGGAGTAAAAATCTGTAAGTACCCAGACCTACGCCTGTGGTTTTCCTTTGTTAATCATTTAGGTGATTTCCTACTTTGCATTCGTATTTTTTATTGAGGGATGAACCAGGTTTTGTTTTTGACAAATGCTGAATTCTCATTGAGTGAAAGTAATTACATTTATTGAGAACGGGCTGCCAAGTGATAAAAATGATTTTTCAATTTACATTTTTCGCTGCAATGAGTTTTAGCAATTTATCATACCTTGGGCAGTCTGTTCTACATTTAAAATAGGTAGCAAGAATTTTTGATCTATCTACATTTGTTCCTTCCAGTGCTTCCCCAGTGCTTTATTTATTTCTAGGAAAGCTTGCAACATTAAAGTTAGGTTTCTGAAAATTTCTCTTGATATCTCTACACGATGAATAAGCTAACATTCATATGCTGATTTTCTTTCTCAATAAGCATCATCTCTTCTCTAAGATTCATCTCTTTTCTCAAATTGACTTGCTGAACTATCAGCCAAGGAGTTCAAATCTCTCTTGATATCTGAAACATGATCAACAAGCTAACGTTCATATGCTCTTTTTCTTTCATAGACAGTGAATTATCCATAACTTTCCTGAAACTAAATTGTTATGAACTATCAACAAAGAAATAGATAAGTACCTATTTTAAAAAGAAGGAAAGAAAAAAAATCTTGTTCAGAAATTGACAAAAGATAATTCACTCAATGTTTAAAACTTTGCTGGAAAGTTTTTCTTTTCTATGTACTTTAATGGTGAATTTTCAGCTGTAGTTCCGAAAAATTCCACCACGTCGCGGACAGCGTCGGCGCGCAGAGCTCCGGCCGTCCAGCCCGTAAGTAGCGCGGAGAGCGCAAGCTGCCTATGCCGCTCGAGGCCGCGACTTACGGTTTTCATGTCCGTAGCAATCCGCGTCGTCCCCGCACGTAGCACTCCGGCCGTCAGGCGCGTAGGCGAACGGTAGTGCCATATAGCCCATCCAGTCCGTGCTCCAGGTCCGCTGCTTCTGGCCTCCAAGGCCGGAGCTTTTTTTGAGTGATGCGTAGAAAATTCTGTGAAAATCGCAAGCAATGATTTTGATTTGGGCGTATTTCTGTCAAACGGAACTAAGCGCCAATTTGAGTTCCTTTTGAGGAATTTAGAATGCCGGATAGCGCGTTCTGTTAAACGGAACTAAGCGCCATGGAAAAGCATTGCGAGTATAGGACGGAACGAGCCCGACGTCCGTTTCCGCCGCCAATCCAAGCCCCCCTCTACCTTCCTCCCCCTATGGCGCTTAGTTCCGTTTGATCGAAATACGTCCATTTGGACCGCGTTAAACAGAAAGGAACCGAGCCACATCAGCTATCGCCAAACTTAACGGGGAAATTTGATTTTTACGAGAGAACGTTTGTGCGGGCTCCTAAGAAAATTTCAAGGAATTTGCTCTTTATTATGGAGAAAATTAATCGAAATTTGCACATAAATCCGCACAACCGTTTTCATGTAAAAACTTCAATGGAGATGTTGCATGTGTGAGGAATTTGCGATTTGACCATTGATTCGCATATGTAAAAGTTCGCGAGAAACACGATGGTACTACTGGTTTTCTCTGAAATCAACTCCCAAGCTCAAAAAATCTCTCAAGTTGAGGCCAAAATGGAGGGGATATCCCACCCTACCCTGAGAGTCCACCTCTACATCAAGACAAACTCTCCATGCAAAGATAGGGAGCAAATACATTAGCAGGCTTGCCACTTTATTTGGGGACTCCAAAACTGAAAACACGGCAACCCTGCTAATGTATTTGCTCCCTATCTTTGCATGGAGAGTTTGTCTTGATGTAGAGGTGGACTCTCAGGGTAGGGTGGGATATACCCTCCATTTTGGCCTCAACTTGAGAGCTTTTATTGAGCTTGGGAGCTGATTTCAGAGAAAACCAGTGGCACCATCGTGTTTCTCGCGAACTTTTACATAAGAAGCAACAGTCAAATCGCAAATCCCTCACACATGCAACATCTCCATTGCCCGATTAAATTTGGCAATAGCTGATGTGGCTTGGTTCCTTTCTGATTAACGCGGTTCATTTGTTCCCCTTTGAAAAATAAAACAGGAGCGGAGATTTGAAGATACGTGGTTGGGGATTTTCACCGTCGACGTGCCACGCAGGATGGAGGAAGTGCGGTATTGAGGGATGCAAATTAGCGAGTTTTGCGGCCCCCGCGGGCCACTCAGCGCGAAACGTGGGGGAGCTGAGGGGGTGAGAAAACCCCCGCGGACGGAGGGCGGAGGGGCACTCGACGTTGCTCGGCCCGGAGTCACGCATCAAGCAGCGTGAGCGACTTGGGTTGGTGAAGACCACGTGTTGCGCAGGACGTCGTCGCGACGTCGCGTGACGCTTCATCTTAGGATTCGTCGTGTTCGAGCTTCGCTTCAGCTCACGTGCCGATCACATGATTTTCAGCCTTTCACGCCTCGGGTTTTCAGTCAAAATCACGCTGAACGACCGGTCGGCGCTGAACAAAACCACAATCACTACACTGCAGTAATAATGATGAATAATTCATTGTTTTCCTTTGATGATCTGCAAAAGCGAACGAAGTTATAAAAGCGTTACATCAATACAGAATTGTATACCCTTGTGGGGTAGTAGCGGGAAACAGATAGGAGTCGAAATCCCCGATTATGATTTCTCACATTCGGTCGAACAAGTTGCTTAAATCGTCATATCTTCGATAAGATTTGACTTTTTCCCCCGGTAGAACAACAACAAAAAAAAAAAAAAAAAAAAAATGAAAAAAAAAATTTTCAGAATTTTCTCAATCAAGATATTCTTATAGGGTGTAATGTACCGACAGTGAAACTCCCAAACAATTTATCTCGTTTGAGGTATTTAAAAATCTCACGCCTCGGGTTTTTAGTCAAAATCACGCTTGACAACCGGTTGGCTATCTCACTGAACAAAACTACTATCACTCCACAGTAATAATAATGATAAATAATTTATTTTTTCCTTTAATGATCTGCAAAAGAGAACAAAGTTATAAAAATTTTGCGTCAATAAGTACAGAATTTTCTTAATCAAGATATTTTTATAGGGTGTAATATACCGACGGTGAAACTCCCAAACCACGTATCTCGTTTGCGGTGTTGAAAAAGCTCCTCTTTTGTTTTATATATGTTTTAAAAGAGAACAAATCAACATCTATGACTTTTCTCTGATTTTTACTCGAACATAGGAGGAAAATCACGAAAGTTTTTAAGAATTGAAGTGCAGTAATTCCACGGGGTGTCCCAGGATTGAGAACGAATATTGGAAACTTCGATTATTTGGGTAAAAAAGATACGTTTTTGTGGTATAAGTTTTTTTCCGAAAACGCTTTCCTTTAGGGCCACGGCTCCCTAAAGTTGAAGAAAAAAAATCGTCTTTCTAACACTGACAATGTTTATCAACCAATATTGACGAAAATTGGTAAATGGGGGTAATTTTTAGCGCATTTCATTTTTGACCTCCAGAATAGGGAGAACTTATCTCGAGGGAGGAGGGGGGTTAGGGGAGGTATAGAACCTAAAAGTCGCCAAAATTAATGTTTCCACGTACAAGAATTGTTTTTTGACGGCACTACTTTTAGCGTTTAAAAATATTGAGAAAATGTGTCTTGCGTTTTTTTCGATGAATCATCGTTTTTGAGATAATTAGAACTGGAAAGGAGGTGGGTGATGGCCCCCAGGGAAAGCGTTTTTGGAAAAAAAGTTATACTACAAAAACGTGTTTTTTTTGGCCTAAAGAATCGACTCCTTCAATATTTGTACTTAATCCTGGGACACCCTGTATATTGAAAAAAAATCAAGTATAACAGAGAGTCTGCAACGTTGCAAACCGAGATAAGTGGTATGATAGTTTCACCATCTGTGTACGTCTCACGCCGACAAGCGCCCGCACTGTTTTTGAAGCAATACGTGAAGTATTCCTACAGTCTTGTAGGCGCTAATATGCTTTCCGCTCCAACTAGCGACCGCATTGTGTTAGGCGCAATGCGTGAAGTATCCCTGCACTCTCGTAGGCGCTCCTAATGCGTTTCGCTCCGACCTAATGTTGTAGATAAATTCAAAACAAAGCATCTAAACAATCAATTTTGGTACATCAGATTTTGGTTCATTGGACCTTTTCTGAGACCTTGATAGAAAGTTGTCTCATACAAGTTAATGAATACGATGTGACAAAATGACCAGAGTTCATCAGAATGAATTGTAATATTACCAAAATTACCTATAATTGTTGAACTTTCGTGGTATTTGACCATTATCATTTATCGACATATTTTCAGTTTATATTTTTATTTTGTAATTTCGAGCAAATGATTATTAATCAAAAAAAGTCTAATACTCAAGTGAAATGGACTTCCAGAAAAGGACGGTAGGGTATTTTAAGTGGAATGAAGGAGTGCCAACCCCCTAGGGAAAACAAAACGAAACGTTGGCCAAAAAGCGCCGATTTTGGTACTTATTTTAGTTTGCCACTTGTCAGCACTTTTAATTTTGCCATGAGCAAAAATCATTGAATGAATCATATTGAACATTTAACGAGCTCTCACTTTTAAAATAATCAATTTCGTCCTCAGTTCAACAAGGCAAATTAGAGGCTATAATCGTCAATCAATGCGGATTTTAAGTCCATTTTTTCCGAACGATGACCTCGTGGCGTCGTGATGACGAATTTCAAAATAACGCGTATCTCAACTGATTCATCGTACGTAGGAACGATGTATCAGCTTTGCAATGCTATATTTAAAAATGCTACGATAGAGTAAAATAAACGACACAGGTAACAATAAGTATCAACAATTAATATTATCCTGCGAGGATAATACTCTTCAATTTACAAAAAATACAGAAACTCGTTTTCATATTATACGGATTCGTTTATTTCCGCCAGAAATTTGAAGGAACACTGGAAAAAAACACACATTGGATCTAGAGGTCAGACTCATAAAAACATTGACAAGAAAAAGGACTCTTGATTCAATCAGATTTAAGCTTAAATCAAAAGGAAATCCGCTCAAATTAAGAGGCTTGGTTCTTGATTTAAGCTTAAAACCTGATTGAATCAAGAGTATTTTTTTTGTCGATGTTTTTAAGAGTCTGGACTCTAGATCCAATATGTTTTTTTTACCAGTGAAGCAGTGTAATATTTCAATATCTCTTGAGACAGTGAGAAATTTAACAATTAAACGATCCGAAGGAGTTTGAGAGGAGAGAAAAATTGCAAAATAGTACATTTTTCTGCAATATTTGGCATTTAACGGTATTGACAGAGAAGCGGCGGTGGCGTGATGAGACGAAATAAATAAAGGAGGAAGACAACGGACTTTCAGAAGCCGGAGGCGGCAACTAAAAATACTGGGTACGGAGGCTGGAGGGAGGAATGTAGGGGGAGAGGGGGGGAAAAGAAGCGAGAAAAAGGATCCACAAATTAATTACGGCGGGAAGTCAGGTGACGTCAAGGGTAGGTACGCCACGGGAAGGAAAAGCGGAGATGCTGGTCCCGACTGCGGTACAGGTGAGTTTTTGGGGGAAAGGGGGCGGAAAGCGAGGGGGAGGCGGGGGTCATCGATCGAGGGGGTGCGAAGAGTCGACCGCCGGGCGTAACGTGCAACTCTCGCACAAGTCACGTGTAAAAAATCACCCCTTCGCCGCTCCCTCTCCCTTTCCCTACCCCATCGCCCTACGAATCAACATATTTTTTATTACATCTCACTTACTGATGTCTTCCGCGAGCACAGTGAGGAATAATAAGAAGCCCTCTCGCGTTTTTTTTTTTTTTTTTTTTTTTGCTTGAGGCTAGAGTCCTTTTATACTGAGAGTCAAGACAATGTGAATCCATTTCTGATTGGTTCCCGTATTTTAGGCCTTCAAAGTGTCACAAACGGGAATATAAGATTACATTTTTACCGATTGCAAAGATTATAATCTGGAATGGACCGGGAATTACGGGTTCGGCAAGGAACAAACGGAATGAGAGAGGAAACGGAGAAAGGAATTTGAGAATGGGCCGATCAAAGATTACAAAAAACGTTCAATTTCTGTTATCTTTATTCCAGTTTGTGACTCCATGAGGGGGTGTTGTCTTGACTCTCAGTATAAAGGGACTCTACTTGAGGCAGCCCCAACTCGAGTACCTTTATAGAGTTGAGACAACGCGACTCATGGATGTCGCAAACAGGAATAAAGATTACACAAATAAGACGTTTTTCAACCCATTCCTGATTTCCTGTCTCCGTTCCCTCTCTCATTCCATGTGTTCCTCACCGTACCCCCATATCCCTGGTCCATTCCAGTTTTAATATTTGTAATTGGTGAAAATGTAATCTTTATTGCCGTTTGTGACACTGTGAAGTCTTAAAATGAGGGAACCATCAGAAATGGATTCGCTTTTCCTTTGCTCTCAGTATAAAGGGACTCTACACCAGACTCCATGACTAAAGCTTTGACAACTGACATGGATATTCTTTTTGAGAATATTTCTGTGATCGTTAATGATAATTGGCTTCACGTCCTATGGTTGTTCAAGTTTCATACATTCGAATTCAATGTATTAATGTTAGAGGTCTTTCCTGCAAAAAAGGCCCATTCCGACATTTTGCTGGCGTATAACTAGTCTGGCTCGACAAGTTTAGAAGTTGATGAGTGAAACATGAGCATCTGCTTATTAGTGATGGGAAGTTCACGCGAGTTTTTACGTTCAGTTACTCAGCAATTCCCATCAAAATTTGCGCACGAATCTGGCTGACAAAGAGTGAGCGCAATCTTTTCAGTTCGATTAAAATGCATCTTAGGTCAAAAAGTATGTTTAATTCTCCTCCCTCCCCCATAAAAAAATAATAGTAACAGATATTACAAAAAAAGTGAGATAATTTTTGGAAAATATTTTTTTTCTGTACGAGTTGCAGCATTGCTTTTAAATATGAAAGAACTCGTTTTTACAACATGAGGCCGTGTTTACACGAGCACAATTAAGGAGCTTCGCGCACACTTGTTCCAGGAACTTGTTAAACTCACCCATGGCTTGTTCCTCGAGCCCCCCCCCCCCCCCCCCAAGTTGGTGGAACTAATTTGCTCAAACTGCGCTCGTGTGGACAAGACCTAATTATGTCATACTGTACCATATAGGGCCGGATTTTGGATTTTGGAGCCCAAAGGCGCAGTATGTGTTATTTGCACGGAGAAAACAACTTCATGCGAGTGAGCCGAAGTTCAGGTCATATGGATCTCTGAAGTTTTGAATCGTGCATCCAAAAACTCAGAGTCCAGCTATCGGAGTTCACACATCTGAAGTGCTTCGATACTGCGGTCGAAACTTTTTAAAGAGTCAACCGAAGCACCCTGGTACTTCAGATTTGTGACCCGAACCTCGGCAGCTGAATCCCAAATTTTTAGTTGCACGGTCCAAAAACTTCAGACATCGGTATTACCTGAATTTTGTGTCACACGCAAGAAATATTTCTCTCCGTGCGAGCCGCCCTAAATTGTGTCTCCTTGGAGAAGGGAGGTTAAATGATGAATTTTCCACGCGTGGGTCGAGGGGAGTCTGGGGGCCTGTCTTGATGAAATTAGAATTTTGAAAAGCAATTTGAGGTGTTTTCTCTCATAATATGATGTAAAAAAGCGGAAAGGATCTCCTACATACTCTAATAAATACAAATGAGAACCGATAGAAAATACTGAGTCAGAAAAAAACGAAAAGTTTATGCTGAGGGTGGATATGAGGAGGAGAAACTTTGTGACAGACCCCCTTGAGGTGTGGGCCCCGGCCACTAGATGCTCGTTTAGCGTGCCTGAATGGTAAATCCAGCCCTGCTTCGGGCTACAATTATATTCTTGAGTCGGAAACCATAATTGGACGGAGTTAAACAGAAAGGAACCAAGCCACATCGAGATCGAACCGAGAAAAAGAGGTTTAGAGTTTGGCTCCTGCATAAGACTCAATGTAAAAGATAAACTTAAAGTTCAATTTCTGCAAAATTTGCTCCAGCAAAAACTTTGAATTTTTGGTGATAGATAGTAGAGGAGTGGTTGAGTTCAAAACCACTCATAACTCAATTTTTTCCAAAATGTGGGTTGGTTCCTTTCTGCTTAACTCAGTCCAATTCTAATTCGGCGAACTTATCGTTAAGACAAAAACTCCAGGAGCTTGTTGATTATTTTCCTTTTTATTTCAAGAATTCTTGAAAATTGCGAAACATTCCATATTTCGACACAGGGCGAATGAGTGAAGAAATTGCGCCTCCCATCCATCAAAATAACTCTCTCAAGAGGAGCCACCCTTGCTTCACTCTCCTACTCTTGGATGAAGAGGGTCAATAACGGGGGTGAAAGAGCAACACTTCCTGGAATTTGTATTTATTTCCGGTCCACACCTTCGCGCTCAAAATGACGTATTTCCTCCGAAATTGTACGCAAAAGAACAATGACCAACCGTTCTGTTCTTCAAAGTTCCTTAAAAATGAGTATCTGAAGCGTGTGTTTGATCCGAACCGATTCAAATCGGTGACTGTGTTAACGCACAAATACTACGAACTACACCGATTGCTAGTTGGTTGTGGCATCTTGATGGAAACATTCGTGTTCCACGGATTTTCCTTGTTGCATGTTCAAAATTGAGGGCACTTTCGCTTTTCTCACCTTTTCAGAGATGCATGGGAGTTGTCGTTAATTGTAGCACTCTGCTGCTAGAGTACCCGTATGAGAGGATTATCAGATAGTGACACGAGGCTAGTGTAAAAAACGCGAAGGATTAAATCGGTAAAAAGCTTAAGCACCAGACATAAAAACACGAAAGAAACCTTAGATACCGTAATAATCGATACCCGTCATAAATCGTAGATTATGCAATGATGTGATCAATAAATTCATCGCTTTAATATGCCAAAGCCCTGAAAGTTATCACGGGTCGATTAAAAAGTTTTTCAATGTTTTCTGGTAGTATAATTTTTGGCGCTTAGGTCAACCAAATCAGAATGACCGATTCGAATCGGTAATTATCTCGGCCCGCAAATACTACACTTATTGTGAGTTGGTTGTAGCGCCTTGGTGCAACAATTCGTGTTTCCCGGATGTGCGTGTTTTACTTTAACATCAATTTTAATGAACATCATTAAAATACGATTGAGCATTTTCTTTATACTTTATATTTAAAGTTTCACTCTGAGAGGTGGCTTAAATCTGTGAAATTCAATGTAACGTATCGCCGAAAGTACTCGATAATCCCGCTTACGTAACACATCAGTTTTGGTCCTTTGCAACTACATGGCTGGGAGAACAAAAAGTGGTCGGATCGTAGACATTAAGGGCCTCCTTGTTACGCGAGAGCAGAGAACGTTACAGGTTAGTCACGCAGCCCCTGCCAAATCTGAGACGGCAACCTGCGGTGCAGAGGCGCAGCGCATGTTGTGGCGTGTGATCACCGAGCTGGGCAGTTGTAGAAAAAACGTGAATGAGCACGGGGAAAAAGTTCACCGGTTACACAACCAGCGAGGTGGAGTGAGGAGGAGGGCTGAGCGCTCTCTCCGTCTCACTCGCTTTGCGATGAATCGATTGATCTGACATTTAAACCCGAGGAAAAGGATCGATTATCAAGATCTCCGAAAAGAACATTTTTAGAATCGATTTTCTCACCACTTTTAATGAGAAAGTGTCGAAAGTCGACGATTCACCCTTCGTCATAGGTTTCATTGGAGTTTTAAGTAAAGACGTTAATAGCCTGTGACGCTGAATGTCTTAAAATATACCAACTAACTAACTAACTAACTAACTAAATATCACCTCAGCGTATCTGAGGAGAGGACAAGAGAGTTGCGTATATGAGGACTTATATGTAACAATGGCGGATGTGAAAAATTACCTTTTCGAAACACGTTCAAAAAACTGTTTTGGCGTAGAGAAAATTTTGAGAAAATACTTGAAATGTGATCTTTGAGATCGGTACATTATGTCACAGCCAAACATATTAAATTTTTGTGCGACCAAAACAGTTTTTTAAGCGTGTTTCGAAAAGGTAATGTTTTACATCCGCCATTGTTACATATAAGGCCTCATATAATGACGAACTGAGTAATACCAAGAGCCAAGATACCAAGGTGACGAGTCGTGTTATCTCTCATCAGTTGAATGTT
This sequence comes from Bemisia tabaci, assembly GCF_918797505.1. Lineage (NCBI taxonomy): Eukaryota > Metazoa > Arthropoda > Insecta > Hemiptera > Aleyrodidae > Bemisia > Bemisia tabaci. The sequence continues at coordinate 17,836,312 of NC_092794.1, read as the reverse complement.
TCCGCCAATTTTCAGGTCGATGGGTGCCCAAACTTTCAGCCTCTGTGGGAAATACAATGGGTTTTTTTCTGCGATGAAATACCTCGCGAACATAAATAAAAATGTTTGAATTGGAAATTCAGTTAATGTTGATCTTTAAGAATTTTCTAAACAGAGTGATGGGTTATGAGTTTAATTTTTTTTTCATCTCATACTAGATCATTTTTTTTTCTTCTTATCATTTAGGTAAATAGTGGATTGTGGTGGTGACGTGTTTTAATTTAAAAAGCTTCTAATCAATATGTCGGAGGATTTTCAAAAAAGGGCTTCTCACGCGTGATGACAAAATACTTCGACTAATTACCCCTCAATCCGTCCAGATAATTCCTTAGAATCTTTATTGACTATATCAACGCGGAAATTTCTCCTCGTCTTTTGGATATTTCGCCGCTAAAAAGAAGAAGTCAATTCCAATAAGAGCTAAGAATGTTGGCTCTAGCCGACCCGTGAACTTTCGTGAACCGCCGCGCCAGTCAATCAAACACCACTCGCCTTATCGCTGTAAAAGAAGGAGGTGCTACACAGCTCGTAATTCAAACTGTGATTTCTTCTGTCTCGTTTAGTATCCGCTGACATTGCCAAGCAAGTTTAAAAAAAAAGAAAAAAATTGTTCCTCCAAAGGTACGTTTTACCCGTATGCAACACGTCAACCATTGGAAATACACTATTTTCGGCGTTTATAACTTTAAAAACTTGTTTAGATACATTGTTTTTGGGTTTTAATAATAATAATATTTTATTATTTTACTCATTCACACATAAAGCTTCACAAGGACGTCATTTTCGTGAACAAGAAAAAGGAGGGTAGACAAGTTTGCATACATATTCACATAAAATTCTTTATATCTTGATTATTCATTATTATCTGTGAATGCATTCATTTAAAATGGGCATTTAACTATCAAATGCTGTACAGCCGGCTTGAAAAATGCCGGGGAAAAATGTATATAATTTCTGTGGTGTATCTTGGAGGTATATTTCAAGTTGTTGATTGTCCCTCGGAAAGTGTGAAAGAAATCAACTGTATATAGATGCGTAATTTATCACTTTCGTCAAAAAATATCATATATGTGCTGTAGATTCATCCCCAAAATGATATCTAAATACCCAGATGATGCCCTGCCTGCGCTTTCCTAACGTCTTGCCTACGTGCCTGTTCGAACGTAGAGAAAATATTACTACGTGGCGTCCCAAGCCTTTGCTATGGGGGATAAATTAGACATTTTACTAGCAAGGGCCTTCAATTTGCGGATCGAATCAGCGGAGTCTCGCAAAACACCCTTCCACATGAATAATTTTCCTTCCAAGTATTTCTTGAACTTTTCTTTCATTTTCCCTCCTAGAAGAATAAAATACCGAACTTTATTAATTTTATTTAAAAATTAATGAAATTATAAGAGTAATACTCTTTAGCAAAAATTTTAAGGGATATTCCTGAGGACTCAGAGTTTTCAAACACAATTTTGCGCAAAAACGATGCTTAGCTACCATTCAAAAGAATATTAAGTGAAGATCTGCAACTGACAGAGAGCGTATAAGCTGGGGTGTGTTTGCCTGCACTTTGTTTTTCTCAGCGGTACATTATAGTATTAGAGGAGAGAGAAAATGAAGAAAAAAATAAGGATGGGTCGAGTTTGACCCAGTTGTGTGAGGTTATAATTTGTTTTTATCGGCCGCGCTAGTTTGCGACGGCTAATTGGATGTCGCCACAGTGACGCCGAAGACGCAATTTAGTTTGCATACAAATTGGCATTTCCTCATCATGTTCCTGTTTACAGGATGGAGGCTCTGTTGATTGACAGAGAGTATCATTCCAAAGTGGCTACATCATCTTGCATCAGGGTGGCATATAACGTAAGAAAGAAATGAAATGTTGAAAATTTCAGGAGCCTGTGAAATATTTCATATTTTTCAGGGGCTAGAGTATGCAACCCGCACTCAAACATACAAAAATAGCAGAAAGCCACGCTTTTTTCATTTTGCGAAACATGAAAAGGAACTGGTATTTATCAATCTCTTTCAAAAATTTCTGAAATTTTATTAAATATTTCACTTGAAATTTCAAGACTTTATTTTTCATGCAATTTTGCCACCTTGTCTTGCATTCTTCTGAGTAACTTTATCCCGTGATTCTTACTCCGAGCAGGAGTTATTTATTTCCCCCTTAAGTATTGTTTTTTTTTAAAAAAAAAAAAAAAAAAAAAAAAAAAAAAAAAAAACACCATCGCTTCGTTCGAGTTTCGCAATTATACTTTTAAAGTTTCGCACAGACTTTCCGTAACCTTTTTCAAATTGACTTTTTCGAAAATGTTCGCCCTTGGCATTTTTGTCGGAAGTATTATTTTTTATTGTTGATATACCAAAGGTTGAAAAGTTAGCAATTTGACATTCCGGAAATTTAACTCGGAAAGAAAGTCGGATTAATCAAAATGCTCTTAAGTAACCAATCACGACGAATTGATCTCAGCAGTCGCAGCTTCATCTCTCACACCATTGAGCATTCCGTGAAGGGAATTCGTTTCCAACTTACCGCAGTCGATGTTTCAAGCCCCTGTCTCACATGATGCATTCCAGGTGCATGGAAATCACACATTCATCATTAAAAATTCAGCATAAGAAACTCTTAATTTATTCTGACCTGAGTAGGTTTAATTTTATCCTAAATCATGTGATGTGTAAAAGCTATTAAGCGTGCCTATAGGCTCGCTTTTTGAAATCACTCGGATGTACTGTAGTACAGCACACCGATCGACCAATGCTTTTCAAGGGGCGGTCCGAATTTTTTTTCCGTCGGATCCGTTCTTCCGTTTTTGAACCGTTATAGTGTCAAGCCCTGAAGGTCATTCATCGAGAAACCGAATTATCCTGTTACTGGAAACCCTTGAGAACATTTTCCCGTGGAAACCGTATTATTTTCTTTCATAGGTACGTCAAATAAGCTTTTCTGCGCTCGGAGGATTTAAATTAGAAGTTTAAATGCCGCCATAACTATTTAGCGAATCAGCGTCTTTTCAAAAGCGGTTAAACCCAAGTTGGCTGCATCTCCATAGTTACAACTGCAGCGAAGTGAGCAATCTCCAATTCGACCAATTGGAAGGCAGAGTTTTGGAGGTTAGGTTCCCTTGTTGATTCTCTGAGTGTAAGTTGCATTTTTTTTTTTTTTTTTTTTTTTTTTGGTGTCACGTTTTTTTTTTTTTTTTATTTCCAGAAAAGATACCTTAAAGTCTCATTTTAATACAAATCAATCGAAGAAAAGAGAAAAGACAAAGTTTGACTCATTAAACAGAGTAAACTCCATACTCTGCTGCTGCAAACTGAGCAATCTCCAACATGACGCAACAAACTGAACAATTTCCAAACTTTAATTTGAAATTCTGAATGAACCAATTCAGTTAAATGATTTATGATGTTATTTTCTTTGTTCATCCAATATAATTATGTTACTTTCTTTATTCAATAAAATGTATTTACATTCAACGGTATCAAATCAATAATTCCTCCCCAATTTGCAGAGAGTACTAATTTATACACATCTCGTTGAAATGGAAATAGTGCACACACTAGATTTCAGTTCTTCGGCACGCTTTTCCAACATATTCATGTTGGATGTTTCTTCTTGTTTTTTTTTATATTTATGCAGATTCTGTATACTTAATTTGCCTGTGCTGAAAATCGGTATAATCTCTCATCTCTCTATCTAAATGGTACACAAATGATGTCGTTAAAGCCAAACATGACTGCTTTGCTTGCTACTTTCCACTTCCTTCTTCCCGTTTTAGCAGGGTGTTAAGAATAGATTAGATTCGGAATTGAGTTTATACAGGAAACTGCTCTCTTAGATATGAATAATCTAAAGTCTAGGAATATTTTCTATTTACGCAAATCCAAAATTCTTATGAAAGAGCACGAGCACATCCTATCATGGACATCCACGCACATTGTAGGTTCAAACCTACAATGTTCCACACGGAGACAAACATTTGGCAACTTCTATGATCAAGTTTTGAAAGTCCATGCATGTACTAGAGGCTGTGTTTGGCAGTATTTAAAGTTCGGGCGCATAAAAAAAATAATTGTTTCAGCGAAAAAGGTGAAAAATCGAGGAGAGATTTTACTGAGCGTTTTTTATCTTATTTTATCAAACCACTTGCACATCTTCCAAATGATCCTCACATAAAATGTTGTTCATTTGTTAGAGGTCGTTCAGACTCAGGAGAAAAGTTAAATTACGAGGCCCGAATACGTCTCTCCGTCGCTGCGTAGTGCGTTGCTTGCAGCCCTTGATGCACTATACTGCAAATAAAACAAAGGGAAACAAGCACAGTACGGAAACAGAGCAAGGAATTGGACGTTCGTTGATAACGGCGAAGAGATGCAACTATTCGAGCTCGACGGATGTCCATGTTGCGTGCGCGAAATTGAAGGCGTTATGGCGCGAGGCGTGAACTCTCAGCGCTCCGCTCAATGCAGCCAATGAAATGTCGCTCAGATTTGGAAGAAAATTTTAATACGAGGCCCGATTACGTCCCTCCTACCTCCGACTGTGAGGATACTCGATTTATTCTCCTTTTTTCAATTCTACTCTATTCTATTTCCATTGGATCTAGTCTATTCTTAGGATTCATTTGTAGACCTACATCTAAATTTCGTAAGTACCGGCTGCTCAAAAAAAAAAAAAAAAAAAAAAAAAAAAAATCCGTAACACTCAATTTTTTCTTCTTTCCGATTTAATGTCTGAATCTCTCGATGTAGTTATAGATCTATATGTGAGGTTTGTATGTACCGGCCCCGTACAACTCGCTGAGCGCGAGTTTTTAGCAAACCCCGGGTAGCTTTGACCTAGTTTGGGCATCTAAAGGTTGAACTAAAGCATTCCGTGATTTTAAATGACAAAAAGTTTATCTTGCTATTTTCTGTTTTAAATTGTCTATTTTTAACTCAGCTTGGAGGTGTCTATATTTCCTCAATAAGGAAAAACGATGCAGAATGTGAAAGGCGCTCTTCTCGTGAAGGAAATGCAGAGCTCAGAAAATATTCTGGCTTAATGCATTTTCGCATTTTATTTCGTTGAAAAGAGACGGATTTTTCCGCTGGTTTTCCGAACTTTTCCGCAACTGATTTCCGAAAAAATTGGATTCCGTAACTTTTGATCTCACTATCTTTCAGGAGTCTAATCATGTGATGGACTCGGTTTGCTTTGTTTCGAGCCAGTTCCGATTTTCACTGAGAATAAATTATTTACGATTAGCTGAAACTTTTCGTCACCTTCAAGAGGTGAGCCTCTCAAAAGGTTTTCCGGGACATTTCTGCGTAATTTCCTCTTACATCAGAAAGGTTCCTTGAAATGTCTGTCACAGATGCACTCTGCATTACGGCAAAGGTGCCGGTTTTCGAGGACAACTTACTCATCGTCGAATGTAAGTTAGCTTTCAGGGTAATGCGCAAAATAGACAGCGATGATCGGCACGTAAACAACTGTTCCTAATGACTATAGCCTTCTGCTCTTGCGTTTATTCCCGCACTTTTCGCGCAGACTTAATTGTAATGTTTGCGCGGTTTTAAACAGAAATTAACCTAGAAAAAGGCTCTCAGTTTATGGAATAACTTTCTTGACTCCTCTCTCCCCAACCAAAGGTATAAATTGCATAAATGTCTCCCTTCCTAGTTATGTCAGTATCGTTCTTTGAGCGAACGGTCCAAAATTATTATCTCACTCGCTGATGAAACTACAGTGAAAAAAAGTAAGCATGCACTACTACCATGGATAAAGTTTTACATAATTTCATTTAATAATATGATATATTCAGGGTGCCCCAGATCACCCGTCCCAGGCCTTTTTTATTGGTTGATTTAGGTAGTACGAAGTCGGGGACCGCGGGATTAAATTGGAAATCGACCCCAAGGAATCCGAATTTCATGGTCCTCAAATCTCCTCAGCCTCCCTCGGGAGGTAAAGGAGGGGGGGAGGGTGTTAGGATCCCAAAAGGAAGGGTTCTCGATAGAATTGCGATTCAATTGCATTTAAATTGAATAGTACGGAAAATTTCACGTGAAATTTTGACCCCTACAAATCCAAAATCGGATCACTTTACGCTATAGTAGGGGGACAGCGTGGCCCTCTTCATAATTTCCCGTTGGTCAAAAATTGACGTAGATTCTCCGGGAAGAGATGGTCTTTCAGGTAATCGACCCTAACGAATCCGATTTCCATGGTCCCGAAGCCCCCCTATCCTCCCTTTGGGGGTATACGCGGGAGACAAAATTTCCCCCGACTTTCGAGATCGCGCCTCTCTCCTCATCTACAGTCAAAATTTATTGATATTTCCATCCGTAATATTATCTGAATAAGTAAATCAATCATCTGAGGATGTAAAAATGTATTTGAAAATTGTTTTTTATAAGTTCAAAGATATATTGGTGAAACATTCGGTAAAAACATCGAAACTTGGATATACATCAGAGAAGTTTGCGCATGCCGCATTCAATCTCAATAATTTAGTATTTTTATACACACTGAAAAAAAAAACACATTGGATCTAGAGTCCAGACTCTTGAAAATATTGACAAGAAAAAGGACTCTTGATTCAATCAGATTTAAGCTTAAATCAGAAGGAAATCCGCTCAAATTAAGAGGCTTGGTTCTTGATTTAAGCAGAAATTCGATTGAATCAAGAGCATTTTTTCTTGTCGATGTTTTTAAGAGTCTGGACTCCAGATCCAATGTGTTTTTTTTTCCAGTGTTGGAGGGACTAATCATCCAGTTTCTGCTGAGTAACCTTGCATACCCTCGCAACTAGCAATCGACGTAATTTGCTGGCGATTGGAGATGACAGATAAATCTGAAGGTAGAGAGAGGAGGCAAGGCCTATAGACTCCCTTCTCGGGTCGAAGCTACTTTCATCGGCGATGATTTCCGAGGACGGACGCAGGTTGACATATAAAAGGCTCGGCTAGATGGATTGGAAACGGCAAGGGTGGTGGAAGGAGCGGGAGGGGGTCATTCGAGCGCTTGTCATTCGAGCGCTTTGGAAGTATGGTCACTTGTCGGGTGTGATTGTCTCTTCTCAGTTCTCCGAGGAGGCTGTTCACTGTAGGGTGAGATTTGGAAGTGTGTGAAGGACGTTTTTCGCATTACGAAACTTTCGATTTCGGTCGCGGCCCGCGGAAACGAGGTCTTGCTGGAATGGAATAAGGTTGGGCGTTGTGTGCAAAGGCGAAGCCAGAGGAGGCATGGTCCAAGGGATCTGGGCACGCAATGACTAAAAAATCCCACCCATTGAAAAAAAAGAAAAAAACAGAAAAAAAATCGTTAATCGAAAAAATCGTCGCTGAAGTGCGCGCGCTCCAGCTAGAATTGTATTTAGCAAATGGGTGGTTTTTCTACGAGGATTAAAAATAAACAAGTGGCACGGAATATAACAAAAGAATATGAACTATGCAAAACGATAATCCGGGTATCGGAACTTGGCTGTTTTGAAAACGCCTTCAAATGCGGCGTGATACCTCGCGCATTCCGGAGAGTTCAAATAGTTGTATCATTGCGCCTTAGAAATGCGACCGAAGATTACAATTGAAATAGTCTTCATGCACGCTGGCCTTTTCGATTTTCTTAGACATGTTTGCAGAGGTGAATGCATAGCTGAAGCTGATTTAATTTAATTCCCAGAATGTTCAATTCGAACCAGTGTTCGATACTCGCAGGCGCCAATGCGCCAAATGCGCCCAAAAAATCGGCCATGGTGCCTAAAAAATGAAGGCTCTGCGCCAACGTAGCCCCTAAAAATCTTGATTTCCACAGGAAGTCACTTAAGTAAAGAAAAACAAATCCATTTGAATTGAAAAAACTCAGAATTTTCAGCACTACAAGTGAAAGCATGCTTTTTTTATTCTTCATGATTTCATTCTTAGTGCTTTTGTCTTCCCCGAGTTACAGCTAATTACTAGTTCTGTTACAAAAACATCTTGCGTCTAAATTGTCACTAAATGCGCCGTAATATATAGGCAAAAAGTCAATTTGGCCCCTAAAAAATCTTCAATGGCGCCTAAAAATCGAGCTTGATGCGCCACATGGCTCCTAAAACTCAAAGGTGAGTTTCGAACACTGAATTTCGAACAAATAAAGTTTTTGAGCACTCATTTGGCAAATAATATAGTGGTGCTCAATGACGGATTTTAAATGAGACCCAGTTATTTAGAGACGTTTGAAAAAACAATGTTTATAATTCTTTTTGATAAACTTATCCAAAGGTAGATTTTGAGTGATTTTGTATTATAACACTTAATCTCTTATAAGACCGGTATAAATATTAACCCGTTTTATATCGTATGCACCATTGAGCTACCGTTCGGTGAATTTCAGGAGATGCTTTTGTAAGAGTTACAAAAGCTATAGAAGTATTGGACGGTATACCGTGGCGTGATACCGAAGAGAGCCGTAAGTGCAAAACTGAAGTTTTGAGAAAACGGGCTCAGAAGCTTCTGACAAGATCATTTTATTGAAAGAAGCCTCCGTTCTTTGTCTAATTGTCACTATTCGTCCGGAAGACTCCTAGAAATCATTTAGGGGATTAAAACTCGACCGATTTATTTTAAAGTACATGAAAAAGATAAAATTCAGTTTTGTGTTAGGTTATTGTTAGGCAAGACAGCCGTAAGTGCTATCTTTTACATGCTTTCGTGGTTGCGTTTTGGACGCACAACAAACACATTTTCAGGTTAGAAATTGGCAGAAGAGGGCGGCACTTTACTGGAAAGCACTGTTTTCATTGGCTCTCATGCACATGCGGCTGTCTTGAAAAAAAAAAACTAAGTAATTTTTTTTGCACTTACGGCTTTCTCATACGTCTCGTTTTCATTAAATTAGGATGAATTTTGCTGTTTTAGCTGTCTCAGTTATTTCATCTAAAAGAGTTAAGGTTAAGACGAATTTTGAAGAAAACTCGATTTTGAAAATTTTGCACCCACGGCTCTCTTCGCTATCACGGCAGAATTGTACAAAGTGTATGAGCCATGGGCATGTATCTAGAGCGTTGTGGCCAGGGCTCATGAGTTAGTGCCCACCACGAGGAGCCGTGACGACGGCTTCGATCATTGGTGCTTTATATTTTCCCAATCATTCTTACGGCCTGAGCACTAACGAGCAGACCCCATCTTTCCCACTTGCACATAGTTCTATTTGATAGAAATACATCAAATTTAGATCGATTTCGAGAATTTTTTTGGAACTTTTGGACTGGAATGTCAAAAGTGCAAAAAAAAAAAAAAAAAAAAAAAAAAAAAAAAAAAAAAAAAAAAACCAAAGCGAGCAGACAGCACTGGCACGAGGGTGCCGGGTACGGAAATGATTCAATGTTTATTTGAATTTTGTTGAATTGAATCGACGAGAAGAAAACCACTTTTTTTCTGCAATGATTTTCACAGGATCCTGGCAGCACAGCCCGCCACTGCGCTGTGGGCGAAGTAATGAGTGCCTGGAGGTCAAAACGCCTTCACTTCCGTACGCATGCAACACGCAAATCCGTGGATGCCGAATAGTTGCATCGATCCAGGCGTTATGATGAACTTCGCTAGGACAGTGTTCGTCGCGTGCGATGCTAACTGCGAGGGCTTTGCGTGTTCTCCTCACACTTCTAGCTTAATTCCAGTGTTGCTTAACGTGCCGATGAAGTAAAATATTATTAATTAATATCACAACATTGTCAATTTTCCGAAAAATGTTTAGATTATTGAAATGTATTATAACGATGCCTCCTAAAATATGGTCATCAAACATGGTATCAACGACAATCAAGTAGATATTTCTTTTTGAGTTTCTCGTCAATTGTGAATTTGCGCTTTCAAGCGACCTCCTTGAATATATTCAATCAGCGTTTGAGCTAGTTTGACTTTCGGACAGAGCCTATTTTAGGTATACACAGAAAAAAGTGTTAGAGGTTATCCCCAAAAATCATGGTACCACCCCAATTTTTTGGATGATACGGACATTTCTGGTAAATGTCGGTAGTACCGCAACTCAAGTTGGGGTAGTACCACAACATTTGGGTTGGTAACCTAATTTATTGGGTTACCACCACTATTAATTGGAAATGTCCAAGTTGGACTCAACCTTTTTTTCCGTGTAGGCAACTAAAAAGTTGTGTTATATAGCAATCAGATTTCTAAAATGGATAGAATTTTTCTTGTCTCCTCTTCTCCAGTTTCAAGGGCAATCTTTTGCGCAAACGACTCCCTACTTTCACCACCTCAAACGCGGGAATCTTCATTTGCGCTTTTGGAATTTCCCCGAAATGCTCTTTCTAGGTTTCAAATTAATTAATACCTAAGTTTTTCTTCTTTCTTTCTTTTTTCTTTTTTTTTCTTTGTGTCGTACAAATACAGAAAGATAATCTGAATCAAGCTCCACCCTCAGATCTTGGACTCAGAGTGAAGGATTCCGTCCTATTTTTTTTTTTTTTTTTTTTTTATCACGAGAGTGATCTCAAAGGTCAGTCAGGTTCAAATGAATGATAAAGAGGAGGGGGTGGGGTAGAGTGACGCAATAGCACTGATACACGCCTGGATTGCAGCTGAAACAGGCCGAGAAATGAGGTGTGGAGGGAGGAGGGAGGAGGGAGATTCTCAGTTTGGCCTAGTTTGAACAACCTATGACGCAATAACAACCGACCGGGCAAACCGAACAGGCCCGATGTGTCATCGAGAGAGGGTGGTGATGGAGGGGGGTCGAGGGCGGAGGTAGACGAGGAAATGCATCCGCAGCTGGTTAAGGATGAAAGGGATAACGTAATTGCCATATTTGCTCGATGAGCAACAAATTTCAGAGGGGAACTTTGTCACTTATTGGATACCGACAGAACGCACCCGTAAATATTCTTCAACGCTTATAAAAACCGTAAAAATCGCACATTTTCCTTTTCGTTTTATGTAAGTTGAATGAAAAAATATATTATGGAAGATACAGAAGATTATCTCTGGGTTTTTACTGTTTGTTTGTTTCTTCCTTTTCGCTCCTCATTTATTTGTAGTTACTGTTCAACACCTATGTCGTGAAATAGTTGCATGAAGCGATGTGGCAATCAGTGTCCGCGGAGTGCCGGGCAACCAGAGTGAAGGTTGGCCAGGTTGTTAGGCGCACATGCGCCTACAAACCTAACAGGGATACTTCACGCATTACGCAGTGCGTGAAGTATCCTGTTAGGTTTGTAGGCGCTAGCGCGCGTCTTGCGCTGGCAGCACGCTGCTCCAGTTTGTGTTAGGCTCTAAGTCATAATATCCGTCATTCATTGTTCATTTATTTTTCCATGCCTTTTAAAAATTTAGTGTTTTTTAAACCATCCATAATTTCATTCACACCAATGCAACGTTTACTCTCGCATATTCTGGCAACAAGTAAAATTTCATTGCAGTATTATAAACATTTTTCCAAGATTGTTCATTCTCTAAGATAACGGAGCTCCTGGAATTTCGCCTGGTTTTTAATTTCAAGTGCTAATGTTTTCAAAGGAGAATTATTAAAATCCACGTCGGCAGAGCTCAGATTCTGTCATATTAAATTACTCCTGTAAAGGATTTGATAATTTGCATTAACATGATCTCATTTTTATGATGGTAACAGAGGGTCGGGTTGAAATTGAAATTGTTTTCTTTCCAATCACCATGATAGTAAAAAAAAAAAAAAAAAAAAAAACTGTGATAAAGCCCACGTGTATAAAACTGCAGCCTTCCACGCCACTTCTAATAACAAAATCCTAGTTCTATAATGAATGAAAATCAAAATATGCATTGACCACTCCAAAAATGTCATCATCGATCCGCATGACATTTAATGAGTTGCGATCGCAGGTTTTGTGAGCTAAATTACCGCTCTAATTTTCGCCCTTCCTCTGACATGAGGGCGCATATCTCGCTTTCCGCATGAGCCTTAGAAAGCGTGGATTTATTTATAAGACAGGTCTCAGGTGGCCATTAAGATGCACTCTTACGTCAAAGAGGTGACGATATAAGAACTAAGATTTTACGGATAGAGTGCCGCACTATCGAAATGTGTGCATGCTCAAAATTATTTCCGCGGGGTGACAAAAAAAGCTGATTTCACAGCTGAAAATCGTCATTCCAAACTTATCCCTTTTTCCTGACTTCAATGGGTCGTATTTGACACATCAAACACGTAAGATTGTATCGATATAGATTGGTTCAACATGTAACATAGCCTCAAAAGTCAATCAAGTAACCTGATGGAACAGGTTTCTTGTGATAGGTTCTTCATTCTTATAAGTATAAAATAGCAATGCTAAGTGAGATCGTTAGGAATTTTCTCATTCTCAGCTTTTATGACTTATATCCTAAAATTTCTGTTTGATGTTATGCTCTATTGTTTTGAACCAAACGATAAATGAATCGGTGAGAACGAAAACACGCACCAACTCGGAAAAATGAAAGTAATCAAAGCACACACAAAACTGCACAGTAGATGAAGAAATCAGTCGAAGGAAAACATTTTTGTTGCCCAAATACAAGCACTTAAATACATTTTAAAGGTCCAGGAACAGATGCGCTAACTTCAATGACTTTTTAAAAATTGACGGTCTTGAATGAAAATTGAGCATTTTCGAGTTACCGAGTTGGTGTGTTTTCGATCTCACTGATTCAAATTGAACCACTATCGAATACGGTCTATACAGTTGAAATATTCGAAAAGGCCGCAACTCACATTCCTTGCCAGAGAAATTTTGTGTTTTTTTTTTTTTTCTATCCCAGTAATTTTTAGTGCTGCTCGGTAAAGTATCAAAAATATCATAATTTAAAATACAATATCAAAATATCAAAAAGTAGCTCTTTACTACGACATATTATGAACTACCAGGAATCTCAAATCTACAGGGGTCTTCTCTCAGAGCTGGCTCGTTTTCAAAAAGGGGCGCCTTCGGGCGGCAACATCGCCCTAGACGGAACAGGTTCGAGCCCAAACTGGGTCAGCCCCGCGAAACGTCGAACCGGGGGGGGGGGGGGGGGGTTCGGTCGGGGTTTTCGGTCTCTAACTGGGGCGTTGCGTCATAGCTTACTCCGGCACATCGTGCCGAGAGGCTTGCCTCCTGGTCCCAGAGGCTCAGCCCCCCCCCCCGGCACCCCCCCTCCTTGGTTCCAGCGCCCCTTGCCGCCCCTCAGCCCTGGCCTGACCTATCTCCTTTGATTCAACCCGCGGCCTGTTTCATGAACGGAGCCCGGCCATCATCAATGGGACCCCGTATCATTCATGCCCTAGCTCCCCCCCCCTCCCCCACCACCCCCGCCAAGCATCCACGCCCCCCCCTTCCTTGCACGTTTCGCACCTAACGCTTTTTTATGCGCTCCACGTCAAGGGCTCGGGATCTGGGCCAGTTGCGTTCGCAGCATGCTCAACTTTGATATTCAGTATCTTGATGGCTGACGTAGAAAGTGTGTATCTCTCCGGCAACCTTAAAATGTTGATAATTATGTTTTATTTTATTTTGAAAGGAAACTAGTCGATGTTCTCTCTGAAATCCTTCGAAAATTGTTTCAACTGAGTGCAGAAATTACACTGTCTTTTTTTTTTTTTTTTTTTTTTTTTTTTTTGGCAGAAAACAAAAAACAATAACGCCGTAAAACTTTCTAGGAAATTTCCCCATATTTTAACAATATATATGTGCAAAATCTGCAAAGTCAGGATGTTGCCCGGTTTTCTAAGAAAAAAGTAAAACAGATGCGGAAATGAGGCAATATTTGATTTAGTTAGGCTAATTTTGGTTGAATCCGTCTAATTACGCTTAAAAATAAATCAAATAATGTGGGATTACCAAGAAAATGTAACCAAAAATTCAAAGATAATGTAATTAAAATTGCCTTTCGTTCTTTATTTTCGATCGCAATGAGCTTTTATAAGGCTGAATGCGGGTTATCATACTCCACGCAATAACATAAAATCATGTAAGTAAAGTGTAACGCTTAACACCCGAGGCGCGAAGCGCTTCGCGGGGTTGGGCCGCGAGGTAGTTCGTATTATACAATACTTATCTGCGATAAAACGTACCAATAAAATACGTAAACCGAGCGGAGGTATGTGCCAATTTTATAAGGTCAATTCGCTGGTTTTTCAACCAAGAACGATCAAAAAGGGACCGACGGAAGATAGAATCGGTCCATACCTCATCGAGTCTTGATGATTTACGATCTCTAGGGATGAAGCTCAGTCGGCGATGCAATTAAACGCCTCGAAAGCTGCAGCGTTGTCAAATGCAAGCCGAAAATTGAGTGTTTCCATATTAATGGGTCAGTTCGTTACACAAGTCACGAAATCGCATTTTGATTGTTTAAGTCTATATATTAACTAACTAACATTAAAACTAATGAGATTGCAGTGGACCTCTAGACAAGGTATGTTTACAGCACAACGGTACATGTTTTTCTTCAAAATCCCAAGAGGAAAATAAATTACACGACGGGAAGTCTGAAAATCAACCCCTGTGCAAAGTATAGTTGTTTTCTATTTTAACATTGGTCAAATGGCAAGACTACGAATCACGTCATTTGTATAATCGAACTTCCATTTGATCTGTGTTTAAAAGGTCTGTTAGGATTTCGTTCAGGAGTTGATTTCAAAACTTTCCGTCGTTTGAATTGTTACCTCTATGTAAGATTTTGAAGGCAAAACATGTAGCATTTTCGTTTACTTTAGACCTCATTTCGTGGCCCATCGGTGATTAAAATATTTGCACTGGATGCTTCACTGAGAACACGCATGAAAAAAGCTAGAAAAAACCACGCAATAAGAACAAGTTACCAAAGTTTTGTGTAACAAGGTATGTTGTCATTTTATTTTGTGTTCTTATGAGAAGTAGAACACACAGTAACCTAAACGTGTGGTTATTATTGTTCGGTCAGTCTTTCTTTGGGTTACTCTGGCCGAATCTTCGGGTTGCATTGACCAAATCTTTTGGTTGAAAATTTGCAACCTCATTTAAAATCAGTTGCAAATGGCCAGGGTCGAACAGGGATCATATTATGGTGATAATCCAATGCGCCAGTCACTCTCTAATCGCAACCTCTGAGTGATTTTGAGAGAAATAATAGTAAATTAGTTCAGTAGGACACGTTCTCCATCCCCATGGGCGTCTCAGAGTAACCTACGGTTTAACCTCGTTGATTCAACCAAAACGCCATGGTTGACTTAATCGAAAAAAGTAACTGAAAGTATCCCAAAATGACCGTAAACATGAACATGTTTACCTAAGTATAAGCTGAAATCGTCAAAATACGTACCATTCTGTGACTGGCACAACTTACCCATTCAGCTCAAATTTGAGCAACATAAAATGATGCGAATGAGACACAAGGATCATAAATTACAAATAAAGTTATTCATTTCTGATAGGAGACAAGGTAAACACTAAGTTGAAATTTTGGAGCTTGTGATAGTCATCCTGAAAGGAGACGAGTTGTTGACGCTGCTATTGCGTAAGCATGACGTGGAGTAGGTTCTGCCTGAGCATCCCAATTTCTAATGGTTGGCTGACTCCTGTTGTATTCTTTTTCCTGAAATTATTAGTGGTGATAAAGTCGCATTTTGGCGGTTATTCTAATAGTTCATCCGGAGTCTAGTAGAAAATGTTTAATGGCTGTTTTCTCTCTCGTATTATTTCTTCGTTCTCTATACATACTAATTAATCTCTTAAGAGTATTGTCAATTAATATTTAATACGTTGCTTTCTTTACCGACTACCCTCTTTCACTTTCGTCAGCGCTTCTATCTACTATATTTTGACGGTGAACCTCCCAAACCACGTATCTCGTTTGCGGTGTTTTAAAATCTTTGCTCCTATTTCACTTTTTAAAAGGAGAAAAAATCTACATAATTCTTTGAAATTATAACATAATTTTTCTCGCCTAGAGAAGAAAAATCCCGACAATTTTTAAGAATTTTTGTTGAATAGTTTCCCAATTTAAAAAAAAGGTATAGTGGAAAGTCTGCAACGTCGCAAATTGAAATACGTGGTTTGGAAGTTTCACCGTCGATATAGTTAGTTAATTAGTTAGTATAATTTCAAGACATTCAGCGTCTCAGGCTATTAACGTCTTTACACGCAGATAATTTTGAAAATGCATGTTAGCAGTTCTACACTGTTACATATCGACGGTGTAAATCGGCAATCACATAACTCGTTTGCTGTGTCTGAAAATCTCCGCCTCTATGTTATTTTTTTAAAGGAGAACAAATTGACATCATTCCTTGAAGTTTTTGCAGACTTTTTTTCGCACAGAGAAGAAAAATCACGGCAGTTTTAAAGAATTTTGAGTAGTTTTCCGTTTAAAAAATAAAGTATGACAGGAAGTCTGCGGCATCGCAAACCGAGTTATGTGATTGCCGACTTACACCGTCAATATATATCTTTATCCAAAACTACCTGTAGATGCTTCCCTACTGCTCAACTCTACGAATGCCCTCCGGACTCTCTGCATTTTTGTTTTAACCAAGTAACTTGGCAACATGGCTCAAATCGGGTGTTAACTGAGACACGCTCACACGCGTCGTTTAACTCCGGCGACTAGCATGGAGACCATCGCGCGTTCGCTGCAGTAGGGCGGGGAAATGTCACGAGGTTAAAAGTGCGCTTGGCCAAAAGCTGAGCACGGTGAGGTTCTGCGCCCTATTATCTCCACCCTTTCACCCCTTTAATTCCCAACTTCTCAACACACCGCAGCAAGCTTTTGTTACTGACCATAACATTCTCAACCGCACAGTAAGAAAAGGTAACCAAAATCTTGTGTTAATATAGAATTACAACACAATGTAATACAAGCTGTTGGTTGATTTTTTGGTTATAGGACAATTCGTCAACGATTTTTAGTCCGCACACCTGTTTTTTCTAGTAGGTATTTTATGTCCACACGTTTTTTCGACAGGGGAGTTTTGGTCCACTTACCAATCGAGGCCCAAAGTTAATTGGTCCACATGTAAATACTAACATCAATTGCTCATGATGTTTTTGGGTGAAAATGTATAAAGTCTTGGAAGAGTGAGGGTTTGCTTGTTGTTTTTGTTTGTTTGGTCCAACCAAAAAAAGATATAATTAAGATTTTGGTAATAATGGAGGAACTTCAACTCCATGAGGGAAAATTCACTTAAACTCTCTACACCTCTTTGGTGCAACAGGACTTAATTATCTTTCAAGAAAATCCCATCTTGTCATACCTGAACCGGATAAAACTTTTGATTTGCCTCAGCTAAAGGCTCTTAGATTTTTCCTGTGTACCATAACTTCGCGCCGGCTTGCGGTGGTGTTTCGAGCTACTATTTCGCCACGGAGGCGTTAAACAGTATGACATGAAATTGAAAGCACTCCAACATATCATGATTGATGGCATCTACCAAAAGCACGAGGTTTCCCCTCAATTTCAATCAAGATACAACGACATTAGGAGAGGGGTAGTCGAAGAACTTACCGAGTCGTATTATCTGTATTCAATAAAGTTTACGATTTAGTTAAAGAGTTAGTTAAAGTTAAAGATTTTTGAACTTCATCAGAGGAGAAAGTGACATGATTTAAGCAGAAATATGCTCAAATTTACCGCCGAGAAGATTTCCTTATGAATCAACAGAGAAAATAATACTTTTTTAAAGAAGAAAAGATGCTTACACAAGAAGAAAAGTCACCTACATCAAGCATAAACCCACTTTCATTTAGCTATTTTATTCTTGATTCAAAATGAAAATATCTTGGGGGCATACCCAAGAATATTTCTGTCTGAATCAAGTCACTTTTTCCTCTAACGAAATTCAAAAATTATGCTGAACGTTATTAAATATGAATGCTAGGACGTAGCGAGTTTTTGGACTACCGCTTTGTCTTTGTGCCGTAGTATCTTGATTTATTTTGCCATGAAAGCTGCGTACTCTTAAAGTATGCCTGTCATTCTCAATATGTTCGAGCGCCTTTAATTTTGTATGATACTGCGCAACACCTCTGTTGCGAAATAGTTGCTTGAAGCGCCGTGGCGCGGCGGGCGAGGTGAGGGCGATCAGCGCGACACGCGCATTGGCGCCTACAAACCTAATGGGATACTTCACGCATTGCGCAATGCGTGAAGTATCCCTGTTAGGTTTGTAGGCGCCTGGGCGCGTGTCGCGCTGGCAGCACTCCGCGGCGCCGCGCTGTGGTTTGACACAACGGTAGACGAGGCTCAGATATTCTGGTAATTTCCACTTTCATATTCTACAAGAATATGAAAGTGAACATTTCAAGTGATGATCTGCGTTTGATCACTTTTAAATATCAAGTCATTTTGATGGTCTAATTTCATTAAAAAAGAGGGTGAAACTATGGAGCCGCATATCTGGGTTCACGGCGTTGCAGACTTCTTGTCATAGTTTATTTTTTTAGTCGAAGGTTACGATGGCTTGGAGATGTCGGCAATTTACATTGCTGCATGAAGAATATTCTGTGAAAATTGTAAGTGAAGATCTATGTTTGTCCAACTTTTTAGACGGATTCAGGTTGAGGACTTCGAAAACAACATCGAGCTATGCATTCTTGTGGTTTCACCGCAGGTAAAACTTGCAATTTAAGGCGTAAAGGCTGTAAAGCGTATCGTAAGTCCTTCCTGTAGATCGTTTGAAACTCCGCTTAGCCCATACACTCACAGGCCTGCTTTATTTTTTATTGGGGGGGTTCTAGTCAGGTTTTCATTGAGATGAAATACGGCTTGGAAGACACAACTTATAGAAAGAAATCAATTGTAATCAGTGTGAAAATTGCGTCTAAGATTCAGTAAAAGATAGTTTCTTCATCCATCTGCCTCTAGGGTGTTAGTTATACGTTCGAGCTGGCTAAATTTGCCGAATAATATGAAAAAATAAAACTTTCTAATATTAAAACAGAAATTTAATGCAACACTAAAATTCCGTTTGGCAATCATAAAGATCAACAGGATATTGCCTTGCCTCGCGCCAGTTAGTCTATTTTACAGTGATAATCATGGGATTTATTTAGGGATTTCAAAATATTGTGGCATTACGGTATGGGAAGGCCCAGGGCGAGCTCGTTTCAAGTATCAGGATAGAAATTTAATCTCTTCGAATAAAACGTAATCTGGAAGCATCTTTCCTTAAGGTTATGTGACTCGCCGAACTCAGGAAAGAAGAGAAAAGAGAAAAGAGGAGTAGCAAAGATGAAAGCGCGTGAAGCGATACACATAACTCAGTTTGCGTCGCGAAATGGAGAAAGAATCAATTCACAGCTCAATTCCTAGGAATCGCGATAAACTTCTCTTTTCTATTTTTGGATCGAATCCCTCAAAAATACCACACGTCAACCCAAGATTCCACTAAGCGCGATCAACTTTCTGCCAGTCAACTTTTTATTATCTGATACAAGTTAAATCTGAGACAAGGTATCTGTGATATAAATATTCTCATGTGCACCATAATTACTCTATTTTCTGAAAGAAA
Organism: Bemisia tabaci; assembly: GCF_918797505.1. NCBI lineage: Eukaryota > Metazoa > Arthropoda > Insecta > Hemiptera > Aleyrodidae > Bemisia > Bemisia tabaci. Next base: position 17,816,814 of record NC_092794.1, on the reverse strand, counting down.
TTCAGTTATCTTGGAAGAATAACTTACAAAATTGCCAACGTACTATCAATTACAATAAGATAGGGCAAGAAAAGATGGGGACGAGGCTGGAAAAACACAATAATTTACAAAGCACGGGACATTTCGACCGGCCTCCCGGCACCCTTTTCTTGTCCTTTTTTATATTTATAATCGGACTGCCATAGTCTACATTTATCTATAATCACAATACGTACACCAACAAAAATTCACACTTGCACGAGTTAAACTAATTGGATTTGAAATCATGCTTCGCCCAATCTCTTATTCTCAGTAATTAGAATATTGTAAGAATACATCTTTAATATCCCCGAAAACGTAAACATTCGCTAGTGTCCCGCGTAACAACCTCTTTAAGACGTCCCTCCTTGTCCAGATATTGAAACCAATGCCCGATATTGATTATGGTGACGTTTTTGTCCAGTTGTCTGAGTTCGTAGTCCTTTATCGGTGACGCAAGCTGCCCTTGACGCATGAAAATTCTTTCCTCGTGCGTTTTTTCGTCGCATAAATTATGAAAATGACGAAACGTTGACTTTCCTCTGCTACGTCATGTTTGCATCATGAATTTATTATATCGACGAGCCTCGTCAAATGACGAACGACTGTCTGGTCATCCCGGGGTCAGCGTATTCCCTACAAAGTGTCCATCCAAAAAGTTTCCCTAGAATATTCTTATATTCGGATGTATAGATTTAAATGATTATTACATTTGGATTAATTTCACCTTGTACAGTATTGATATCTAGTTGTCTATTTTATTCTAAGGCATGTATTTAAGGATTAAGCAAAGTTGTGTTAAGTTATTTATTATCTATACTATGTACCTTTCTACACTATACACAATCAGTCGTCTTCAAATGCGCACGTACCAAAACACTGATAACAAAATGTTGCATCCCTTTCATCTAACAGACCGTAATCAGCAATGAAAATGTGACTCGAGTCTATGTATCCGACAGGCTCCAGGTTAGAGGTCGTTTTATCTACATGCCATAACGTCTACTATTTTTTGGTCCACTAAAAAATTGGTCTATTGTAATATTTTGTCCCCATTAATTTCGTCTTTATTATTTTCGTCATTTTTTTCGTGTTATTTTGTCAACGAGCATTTTATGTCTCGTGATTTTTTTTCCATAAGCAAATCTGCAAATTAAGTCTTCTTTCAAATAAAGTCTACTTGCAAAATAGGTCTACCTTATTCTTTCATCCACTAAAAAAATAACGTCTTTACGTTTAAAAGTTAATTGATAGCGCGTATTGCTCATGTCCTTGTAGCTGAATTTTTCAATAAACAGCAACAATCAGCGCACGGCTACTTGAACCCGTAGATGCCTAAGAAGAGTCAAATTAACCCAAGGTTTCCTAAAACTACGTGGTCAGCGGGTTGTATTGGGCCAGTGCATATGACCTGTAGATAAAGATCTAAAAATGCATCCCAAAAAATGAATCAGACAATCAAATTGGAAAAAAATTAAAAAAAGAAAGTCAATGAATTTTATTTCTGACAACTATCTCTAGAAATCTCAAGTCGGGGCTAAATTGATCCGATTTTGTTTACATACAAACTTTCGATACAGGTCTAAAAATATAAATCCAAAAAAAGAATGAGACATAAAATTTAAACAAGACATCGGTCCAAACACCCTGAGGAACGCATTAGGTCTTCATTATTTAACTTTAATTTCCCTAATCCGGGCGACACCTTATTGGCTGCATAGAGCGGAGCATTGAGAGTTCACGCCTCGCGCCATAGCGCCTTCAATTTTGCAGATGCCACACGGACATCCATCAAGCACGAATAGTTGTATCTCTGCGCCTTCATCAATACGCGTCCCTTCTTTTGCTCTATTTTCATGTTGTATCGGCTCCGTTTGTCTTATTTGTAGTCGTAATTTTAGGACTACATGAGCAACATAGCCGAAGATATGAGAGATGTAATCAGGCTTCGTATTATAACTTGTATTATAACTTAGGTACCGAATATGAGCAACATTTCGTTGACAGCATGGAGCAGAGCTGCATTGCGAGTTCACGCTTCACGCTATTATTTTCCTATTTATTCTATATTCCATTCCCTTTTTATTTTATTCAAGGACAGCGCACCAACGGCCAACGCATTCGTTTGGAATTTTCTCCGAATTTTCTGTATGAAGAGAATAAAAATCAGGGAAATTTTCAAGGGACGACTTTGAGTATTTTTCTATTGCGAAAGTTATTTATCGGAAAAACCTTGCTCCATGCTCAAACCAAAATACGCGTTTTTGCAGTTTCGCCGTCAATATCGATGCCAAAATGTGAAACCACGTATCTTCATTGCGGTGTTTAAAAATGTCCGCTCCTATTTAACTTTGTCTATGACACGGAAAAAAATGGAACCGCTGATCTTACGAATTTGTAGTTAAAAGAAGTGTCCGAAATGTTTAGATGTAGATGTCACAATAAAAAAAATGCTAATTCAACCACCCCTGTTCTTCACTATTAAACAATGTACATTTGAAACATGTCGAACGTATTTTCTAACAATTTAATATAGTTAAATCGGCAATCCTTTTTTTCCCGTGAAGAAACAAGCCAACAGAATTTTCTGCTGACGCAGCAGAAAAATCGAGAGAGTTTTTAAGAAATTTCGTTGACAGGTTTTTAAAATAGAAAATAAAGAATGGCAGGAAGTCTGCTACGTCGTCAACGGAGATACGTGGTTTCGCATTTTGCCCATCGATATGTCTTTGGTTAAAAAATCAGAACTTCTCTTTGCGTTGTAAATTTAAGAGTTTACCCTCTTTAGAGTCCTCGTTCCGTTTTTGCTCTACAACATAGAAATAGTAGACGACCGCAGTTCGAATCTTATTTTTCATCGGCAGATTGACCTTTTATCGGCTACTTATTCCTACGCTCTTGTCTTATTTATAGAAAGAGGGATCAGGCCCGCGAAGAAGACTACAAGTCCTCCAATTTCCTTCATGATAGTGTAAAGTGGCACGGAGGTTGGCAAAAATGAGTGGGCTGCCCACTCTGCCACCATTTTAAGGAACGAGGAAAATATGAATTGTCTTTAATTAGAGCTCCTCGGTCTTAAGGGACACTATCCGTTCATAGTATTTTCAAGAGGAGCATCAAACAGGAATACCACGAGACAGTATCAAACCACCTTCGTCAGATTTTCACAAAGTTTCCATATATTGAGTCAATTTTCAATTGATAATTTGAAAATTTAAGGATTTATTGCACCTACTCATGAGATCCGTTTTCGGAAAAGGGCGGGGTCGTGCGTAAAGAACTTTACTCGAGCTCATATGAGATGCGATTTATTAATATGCTCATTGACTGTGATGTTGTAACTTTTTCTCATTTTTTCTCCTACCTCTTATTTTTATGGGAATGGAAAAAGAAGGATATAAACACCAGCAGCTGAAAAATGTCAGCTTTTTCTCCCGTATATCCCAATTATATAAAAGGTATGGTTTCCCTGACCATGAACACAATTTTGCCTTAATTTTATCGGTTATATCTCATTAATTGGACTCTCATTATTTTCAATCATTTGGTTCTCATGGTTTAGCTAACGGTCAAATAACATTTGAATTAATATTTCTCATCTTATCCTGGAAAAATCACGGCAGATTTGAAAGTTTCCATTATTGTATACCCATATAACATAGGTAGTGAAAAACTTTCTACTTCGCAAATTGAAGTACGAATGCTTTTAACCTTGCCGTCGATGATGTGAAAATGTGTGACTGCGCAAGAGCTAAAAAGTAATTTCAGTCGATAATCGTGATTTTATACCATGAAATCGAAGCGATACTGTTGAAGGCGCTCTGAGCAACTATTCCATCTCCGAAGTATTGCACAGTATCAGACGCAATTGAAGGCGCACTAACGTACGTAAATTGGCTGATATCCGTTATCACTACTGATCCTACGATATGCGGTTGATTTTTACTTCTTTATCTAAGGCACTATAAATGAGCCTCAATTTTCTCGCATTCTATTCTCAATATATTCTTCTGTCCTGGCATAATTATATGAGCCGAATCTACCCGAAACGGACCGACGCGCATTGCGCATCAAGTTTGAACTGAGTCTAAGAAAATTAAAATTGTATCCCTTCACGAGACTAATAATCAATGTCAAGATCAAAGTTGAAAAATTATTATTACGTTCAAAATATTTTTCTTCAGCTTTCAATTTTTAGTAGAAGAAAATTTACGACAGCTTGCATTTAAAACTACTCTTTGATCGTTTTTTTCTTAGATCCAATTTGATGCGTCTCTATTAAAAACCGTTTACATCAAGTGATATAATGTTAGCATACAGCAATACTGTTGATTGGCTTTGAGCTCAAATATCTGCATTTTTCCACTTTCCAAAACTTTAAAGTCGAGAGAAGTATTTTGAATGTAAAATAGACTCTGAACTTCATCTTAAACATTGAGTCTTATGGAGGAATAAATCTAAAAACCTTTTTTACTTGATTTGATCTCCATAGACTCTGATAGTTTGACTATTTCCTTCCTGTTGAACTCATTGTCAGTCCATATTCGTGCCCTCTTATATCCGAGACAATCCAGGACAAATGAATGGAAACAATGAATATTTTGAGCCTGGCGATGAATTGTAGTAGACGCCGAATTTTTAGCAGCGGCTTTTTATGCCGAGTTAAGATGAAGTTCACCCCCGGAGCAATTCGAAATTACAATGTAAAATTACAAATCTCTATTTTCCATGAAGGACGCAGCAGGTCATTTGCTTGAATACGATCCATACGAAAACCAAGTGAACGTATTTACGCTAAAAGGAACTATGTACATGGACTTTGCGTGAGACATAGTTCCTTTTGACATAAATACGTTCACGTAAGCTTTTCTTAAATCGAGGCAGATCGAAGAGACGGGGCGACAGAGAGCACGGCCTTGAACCCTCTTTTCCAAGTAAAATATTACCAAGGTTGTCATTCTCCGTGGAAGAAATGCGTTTAGCATGAAATTTCACGTGTCTTACCCTTAGTCGTCGTGGATGGGAAATTCGGCAACAGTGAGCGAGGTTCGTTGCACGGTTAACCTGGTGGGGGGAGTAGGGAAGGGCTCGTATAAAACAAGCCGTTAGGATTTTTAATTAGTACTTGGAGCAGGAGGAAAACCAACTGCCCGGAGGAATTTCGACGCTTAGCGGTTTCGTCACGGATCCTGTGACGTCAAAGGCAAAGATTTTCCAGGGTTTATGACCTCCGAGAAAATCGCTATCTTTGTGAAGGCGGCTGCTGTTTTTTCCTCCCCTTAGGCCTTCCTACACAGGCACATCTTCTAGGGTGATAAGATCCAGATGATTCGAGTATAAAAGACAAGGAGATACCGTATCTTCGAAAGTATATTTGTACACGAATTCAACCGAAATTTTGAATGAAAAATTTAGGATTTAAAGTGTGACCCATGAACCCGCGCTTTCTTAGTGAAAGGAGTTTTTGTAAAACGTGCTCAGGAAACATGATCTTATTTGGACCGCGTTTAACAGGAAGGAGCCAAGCCACATCAGCCATTACGAAATTTAACTGGGGAATTTAATTTTTTACCAGAGAACGTTTGTGCGGATTGCTGTGGAAATGTTAAGGAAAATACTTCGTTTCGAACTATGGAGAAAATTTACTGAAATTTGCACGAAAGTCCGCAAAACCGTTTTTAAGGGAAAAATTAAATTGCCCTATTAAATTTGGCAATAACTGATGTGGCTCAGTTCCTTCCTGTTTAACGCGGTCCATTTAATCCTCCGAATTACGACTCTTTGATGATGTGTGACATTGCGATATTTAGCGTTTTAAATTGTTACTTCCATTCCTTTTCTTATAATTGCACTTCTGTTCTCTTTGTCTTTTTATGTAATATCTCAAATAAAATTTTTTAACTTTTCTCAGCCAGGAGTTCAGGAAAAATTATTAAATGTTTACTATAGCTATTTGACCGTTAATATTTTAGTTTTTTGCATAAATGTGAGTTGTAGTTCATGAACCAACTTTAATTCAACCTGGTTTCATGTAAGCAAAAGGTACCTATTCATAAAATTATTTTCCTTTAGCTACGGTTCATAGTATATAGTTAGTAGCAGGCGGCGTTGCACATTCTTAGGATAGTAAGATAGGAAATGGGTTATCATTCCCCTCTAGATAGTGAATATATTTTTACATCCATCAGCATGTCTTCCATATGCATGCAAAAAGAGAATATTGCTCGCACGATTTCTGATCAACTGTGCTTCGGTATGCCTTTCTCCGCTTACACAAAACATTTTTAGTTTTTAATGAATTTCATGCACGGTTCGTGCCAAATATACTGGTTCTTCGTGTTATTTTTCTATTTTTCTAAAATACCTGGCCAATATGCGGATCGACAGATCGATGGTGAAATTCCCAAACTACGCACCTCGTTCGTGGTGTTTAAATATACTTCTGTTTCAAATTTGTTTAAAGGAGAACAAACAATATCCTTGAAATTTTGTCAGAATTTCCCTCACACAGAGAAGAAAAATCAAGAAAGTTTTTAAGAGTTGAAGTTGAGTAGTTCTATATTTAAAAAATAAAGTACGACAGGCAGCCTGCAACGTCGCAAACCGAGATATGTGGTTTGGGAATTTCACCATCGATATATACAAATCTTTCTCGAAAGAACTGAGTCTCGGTTCTTTTGGGTGCTGTAAATTTTGAATTACGGCAGCTAAAGAGTTGATCGTTGTTGAGTTGGAAAGAACAAGTAATTTTCTATGGAACGACATCAAGTTTATTTTGTCAGCTCAAAAATTCACAATGTATTAAAAGTTAAAAAAAAAAAAAAAAAAAAAAAAAAAAAAAACTTTTTACCTCCTACCATTGTTAGCATGCATTTAGCATTCTTCATAGAGAAAGCTCTACAAATACTTTTTTCTGAAACAGCACAGCTTGCATTCGAATGACAAGTGGCAACATCAAAGATGACTTTGAAACACTTTTCAGGTGCTGTCTTATTGGTAGAGACTTACGCACTGAATTTTGCTTGTTGGACTTTCACGAGCAAGTCTTAATGGTTTGTGTGCGATCTTTGATTACCACCCAAATTAACTCTGTATTTTGGTATAAGTAGGATCAAGTACTTGAAAAAAAAAAATACTTTTTTCATACACTACCAAAACACAGAATTAAATTAAAATGGAAATCGGTGATCGTACAAAAAACACTAAGACTCACTCGTGAAAGTCCAACAAGCAAAATTCAGGGCGTAAGTCTCGACATATCGCGAGACGACTCTAACTCAAAATTTTGGTTGTGTCTGCAATTCGTCGCCTTCCTGACATAAGGGCGTAACTACACTTTCCGATGAACCCTGTTGTCCATATAACTCAATGCTTTCTCGGGCTCATCTCAAATTGTAGTTACGCCGTTTTGTCAGCGAAGCGACGAATGAGGCAGCGCCTGCACAGTGTTTCCAAGTCGTCTTTGATGTTGTCACGCTAATGCAAGCCGTGTTGTTTCAGAAAATAGTGTCTAAAGAGCTTCCTTTAGGAAGAAAAAGCCATGTCAAAAATGATAGGGAGTAAAAAGTTTTTTTTTTTTTTTTTTTTTTTTTTAACTTTCATTACTTTGCGAATTTCTGAGTTAATATAGTGAACTCGGCGTCCTGCATTGGAAAATAAGTTGTTTTTTCCAACGCAACCAAGATCAACTCTCTAGCTGCCTTCATTAAAAAATTACAGCACCCGTCACAGTTCGTATGGGGCTGCCTTTGTAAGAATACAGAAGCATCACTTGACCGATCGAAGTTGACTTCGCTTGTGGGAGCATTCTTAAAGGGCACGTCAACTTAAAATTCGATCTTGATCTTGTGATTTAAATCGAGGCACAATATTATTTCGAAAGCCTGAGATCGGACTTAAAAACTCCTGACATACTCGGCCCTATCCCCGTCGAAAGGTCAGCGTGTGACGTGACGCAAGGGTCCGAGGCAGTTTCACTATCAAGTTTTTCATCGCCCTTGTTTTTGGGAACCACTCAAAGAGCTTATTTTAGATCTGCTTTACATTTTTGGCTCAATAAAGGCTCCTTATCAGCAAATATGCCGGCAGCTTTTGAGTTTTTCGGTTTTTGTAGGCGTCTATGCACGATTGATTTCGGTATCATTTAACATGCGCTTTTCAGCTTGTAATAAAATATGACTTATCATTGCGGGACTTGGAGGACAAGGCGCATGAGTACAGTTTTTGAAAAAATTGAGATTTTCAAATGATTTTGAGAAAAGCTAGTTTTGATGCATATTCTGTGAAAAATTCGCTTCCAAATTCCAATTTTTAGGTATATCAAAAAGTCAGTTTGAACTTCCTTTTCGCCATAAGCATTCATGTAATTTCGAAACTTTAGACACGTATTTTCTGCGATAGCATAACTGCACTTGTGAGCCTTGCCCTCAAAGCCCCTCTATGGAAGTATGAATATTTATAATCGTAGGCCTTTTCTTCATTACCATAATTGGTATATTTTACATTATCTATAAATAGAATCCAAGAGTCTCATTGAAGCAAACATATATAGTGTCACCAGAAAAAATCTGGGAAAAGAAAGAAAGAAAAAACAAAACTTTTCGGAAAATATTACTCGTAAGCCACATTAAAAGGCAGTTTTTGGCTTTGAGCGAATGATTCCGTTGTTCAACCAATTTAAAGAAAATTCATAATGACATCTTCACCTCCGGGAAAAATTTACTACAAAATTTTAGCCTCAATTTACCAAAAATTCTGTTTGACTAACTCTAGGCTCCAATCAGACTTGTCATAAGTTTTATTTTTTCTTCCTTTTTTGTTTGTTTTCTTCTTGGTTTTTTTTTAATATTCAAACAAACTGTTGATTCAAGAATATGAAGGGATTTTGCAAGTGATGTTTAAAAAATTCACAAAGAGGTAAGTTACTGTAAAAATATATTGTTAAAAATCACAATCTAGGAAACAGATAAAAATTGTTTGGTTATGTTTAAGATGAAGAAGTTTAGCTAATCTGAATACTTGAGGAATATAGTGTAGATATCAGAGAACATTTTTGGTTTATTGGCAGTTTTAGTGTTGAACTTAACCTGATTTTTACTCTGTATAACATGCGTCAATCTGAGATGTACATGATTCGAACTTCAACACTGAACAGCTACATAAGTAATTGACGAAAGGAAGTTAAATTACAAATTCATGAAAATTCGAGAATAATATAATGATTAAAAATAAAGAGCAAAAAAAATCTTTTGAGCCGTATCGACTTTCTTTTTTCAAAGGGTCTGATCAATTGCAGACTAGTTTCACAATATGTTAAACCCAGGCAGAATCGGCTGTTCTATTTACAGTGATTTCGCCAAGGATTTACGGCGAAAAGAAAAAATAAAGTTCTTTGAGCTATGTAGACTTTTCTCCTTTCCTATTTTTTCCTTTTACTACAGACTAATTTCATAAAAATGTACAGTTCCGACATAATCTTTTTTTAAAGTTAAATTTAGCTAAAATTTAAAATATAGAAAGAAAAGAAGAAAGATAAATAAAACGCGTTTCAAAAATGATATACCCTAACAAACTTTTGCCAGTTTTACTTACATTTTAAGGGTCTCTGTGCGGCACTTAATTCTACGAGTACCTGGACTGGAAAATGTTTCCATAGTTCGACCGGTAATAGGAAGCAGAACTGCAAGTTCGCTGCAAAAATATAATATATTATAGAAATACTATGTTGATCGGGCATGGAAATCTATGTCTTATTAGACTTGCATTTTGCTTTTTTTACCAGTGAGATCAGATTACCGATTTTATTGTTTGACAATTCACTGAAGCATCTTCGTTTGAGAAATGACGTGAAAAAGTATTATATTTTCTCTTCGTGTTCATTTTTATAATCAATCTGATCTGGCAATTCAACATGCTATTCGTTTCTTTTTTTTTTAAAAAAAAAAAAGACCCTTCTGTTGATTGGTTGAAATATTGATGTTTTTCCAGTGCAGGGTACTCCTTATTCTAAAAATTACAATTTGCGCGAAATACAAAAATGAAGAACAACCTCTTCGCAGCGAGGCTCGTATAAACCAATTCAAATCTATCTATCTTGTAAAATCACTAGGTCATAAAAATTGACTTTCTATACAGTAAGGCAAAAACTATTCTATCTTTTAGAGAGTGAGACCACCCAGCTAAGAGAAAAAAATATATAGACGGTGAAAAAGAGGAATTGCGTATCTTGATTTGTTGTTGACATGTCGAAAGTTTCCCTTCCAAATTAAATTTTACGGAATTAAATCGATCATAATTTTTTCTTGAACTCTGTTGAAAAATTCAGATTTATCGCAGAGTTTAGATTCATCACTAAAATAGCAGAATTATGCTAAATCAAGACACACGTCTCGTAGTTTCACCGTCAATATTTAAACTATCATCACTCGAACCCTAATTACATTTTAGCACCACTCATAATTTCCGTTTATCGCGCGATCAGCTCAGAAATATAAAACTTATTTTACAACAAGTTACAGCAATCTGATATCATTTTGTCATATGTTATTTGAAAAAAAATTTCGGGGGGGGGGGGGAGAGTAAAATAGCAGGAGGTGGAATAGACAAGTGTTGCGATTTTATTGGCGCCTGTGGTGAATTTCGAAAATTGGCAAAGTCACGTTTAGTACTTTCAAATATTTGTCAAACGATCATTATTCAATGAGGCAGACTGCCTCACCTAGAATACTTTGTCTATTATTGTTTTAAAATGAGAAAAAAAGGTGTTACCAATTTACGATAATCACACCAATGTTACAGCCTGATGTGCTAGAATACGTGATAAATATGAGCAGGGCTGAATACAAACTTAGAGATCTTAAGATAATCGTTTGCGTATATGAGAGAAAGTTGATCAACATAATTCAAGCTGGTTGTCACTCTAGAAAAAACAAGTCTTGTTTGAAGGAGACACCCGCCTATTCAATTCGATGTTTGCTGACTTTATTTGATTCGAAATTGGACTGCATTTTGTAATTTGGACCTAGAAATTCTGGCTCATCTGAAAAAATACGCATGTGCATAGGGAAACTAATAGCACATACATTGTTTTTAAATCGGGCTAGAATTTATGGTTCAAAATTGCAAAATGCAGTCCAATTGTGCCGCAATTCTGGATGCATTTTCAATTATCGTTTTGAAAACTGAGCAATAGTATGTCTCTAAGCGCTTCCTTTTCTAATTTTGCACTGTCGAAATCATCCACAGCCAATATGTATTATCCCTCCGTGCAGCAAAGTATACAATACCTAAGTTTAAGGATTAAAACGCAGATTAACGCCATCATAAGCTGTATTAAAGTGCATCAGCGACCATTGTAAGAATTAAAAACAGATTTGATTACAGTCGTTCTAACTCTCGAACATTTTCGTCACTGATGTCTTCCTCTATTGCATGGTTTGGATAAATTCTAAATTAGCCATTTAGAATCATTATAACGAATTCTAGCATCATTCAAGAGAGTAGATTGAATATAATTTGAGCAATTTCAAAGAATTGACCTGAATGTTATTCTGAATGCGGGATGAAGTGGAATATAAAAGCAGGCTATACATTTAAGACATTTGAATGCTTCATTCAATGCTCCTGATATCAAATTGCCTGGTCGTAAACTCTAACAGGTAAAAATTTAGGAAAAACGTCTGTTAAAGTTGAGCATTAGATATTTTTTTTCGAAAAATGTCCAGCAATTTCTAAAATGAGAACCAATCAAAATTCAACCTACTTCAAATTTCGGGTTATAGTGCGCGAGCAAATTGACATACATACACATGCAACAAGTCAGAATTCCACAACAAGGTGTAAAGCTATTCTAATTTCTCCTCAATGAAATAAACGATTATGGGACTGAAGCCCTGGATTGGTCGTGAATCTATAGTTCCTTAAGAGGGACCATGATGAGTACACACAATTTGATCTCTGTAGCTCTCTTCATCTGAGATGTCCTTGATATTTTTTACGACCAAAAAATTCCAGAAATGAACTTAAATTCGCACTGTAGGTGTTAAGTTATTAAATGTTCATTTAACACCAAAAGATGGAAGTGTAAGTTTAAAACCTAGCACTAAAAAAGAAATGGTTCGTAAAATGTGTTCAACATGATGTATAACACTGTTTAATTGTAGGTAAACATTAATGTGCGATTTTCGTTAATGAAATACCCATCTACTGAGCGTAATTGTGTATGAATACGAATAGTTTGACGAATGATACTATGTACATGTAAAGGGCAGATTTTAAGTAATTTGACCTCATCATTTTGAAACGGTGTTTCAATTTTCACTCTCAACTTGAATATTAATCCCGGAATAGCACCGATAACATTCTTTCTTGAATGAACGAAGCAACAGATGAACAAGCGACATTCTTTTTGCAGGTAAAAATCGTACCAATTAGACCAAGTCTATGGTATACGATGTATCGTAATGGCAAAATTTTAATGCATTTATATTTTTTTTGACGAGCACATTTGGCGCTTGTTTATCTGCTGACATTAAAATCCCTTTTCTCAAATGCACAGTAATGAAACCTTGAATGTATGATCTCCGCCGCACTCTATCTTCCAAAACTGAACCGCAGGTTACCTTGCATTTCCTCTCACCTCAAATTTTAGATTTGAAAGAAAATTATCGTTACATCTACGCCAAAAGATGCTTATTCTAAAACCAAATGATTTGTCTGTTGCATAATGCCATTTCGTTTATTCCGGTGCAGGAGTATTTTTCATTTTAATTTAGACGGCTTAAATTGACTGACTGCGCAAAGCTTGATGCAATTAGTGATGGAATCACCTTAAAATGTAACTTGATGTAAGTCTTGCCCTATTAAATTTTTCCTAACAGGGGTCAACGCCCAACAATTACCCTACTGAGATGTTACGTTGCTATACCTGAGGACACAGAAAGAAAACGAAAAGTTTTGGACGAGCAATGATTGGACATGAAATTCGTTTAAATTTTCCTAGCTAACTTCGAAATGAATCTAAATCTAAAAGTCCGTTCTCGTCAGCTGGCTGAGATAGCTTCGGTCCACGTAGGAGACCAAGTACAAATAGTTCTGCTTATCTAAGTATTCCGGCGGGTGGAGCGGTCTGCGTACCTTGAACCCGTACGAGTCGGTGACGTAGATGTAGGGTGTTGGCCGCCTCCAGATGGTCTTCACTTGTTTTTCCTTCTTAGTCTTCTTCTCCTTCTTCTGTTTGCCCTGAGACTTTCCGGCCTCGCGCTGAGCTTTCCGCTTGAAGAACGCCTTGACGACCGCCTCGATGGCCGCCTTCCAGGTGCCCTTGTAGCCGCCGTCGGCGAGCTCCAGCTTCCCGCCCTTGACGAAGGCCTCCTTCAGGTCCTCGTGGATCCGGCAGCAGATGTTCTTGAAACTGTCCGACGATGCGCTCAAGCTGCTCTCCTTGCAGGCGGGGAGCTCCGGTTTATTGATGTAGTCGAATATACTCGAGTCCGAGTTGCGACGGACGAGGCGGTACCGAGCCAGCGGGTGCTGGGTGTCCCGCACGTTCTGGTAGCGACGCGGGGACTCCATCCGCTCCGTGGAGAGGTTCTCCTCGGAGGAGTAGCGCCCTGAGTCGTCTCCTTCCGGCAGGAGGATCTCCACCCGCTTCCGGTCCGGGTTGTCGGGTGTCTCCTCGCAGGTGCAGCCAAGACCGCAGTCGAAGTCGCGGAAGACCCGGTAGCTGAGATCGTCTTCGTCGGCGGCCAGCTTCTCGTTGCTCCCGCTGTGTTCGGAGCAGGCGGAACAGGTGCAGCCGGCCCCGCAGTGGCTCGAGGAGGAAGAGGCACCGCTGGCCCCGTAGCCGTCGCTCCCCGAGTTGGGGTGCAGGAAGTCCGAGTTGGAAGAGCAGCTCCCGGTCAGGCCCTCGCGTCCGAAGTCGTTGATCTTGAGCCGACTCAGCCGCTCGGCTAGCCCGCCGCGGAGTCTCGCCTTGCAGGTGTCACACATTGTGATGCACATTCGGTGACTTGTATTCGTCTCCTTCTCAGATCTCGCGAATATGCTCTGGCGCTCGGATAATCACAGTTTAAGCACTGATAGAGTCACGTGTCGTGAACAAGATTCGTCACGATTTAGCGGTCGAATTTGAAAATCGCCCTGGGACTCCTAAGTCCGAAATATTTCAGCTCCAGTAGATCGCCGATGCCATCAAACACACCATTTGACCGCGGAGTTGCGAACGCACTTGAAATTATTTACAAAATAATCTTCCACGACTTGACTAGACCTCTCTGCATGTTGAATCGGTTCGGATATCACTTCACGCACCGTTTGAATGAGCGTTGAACAGGGTCGGAGAATTCAATTCCATGAATTTGAGATAGCGATGAGTTACTTTGCAAAAGGCGCGCTTCACGGAGTGAACCTTTGAGGAACGGCTTCCTCGGAAATCGGTATTGACACTGGTTAGAATGGGATTCGATCGCATTTCACAGGGATCACGACGGAACTCCGGCGGGTGATTTTCGCGGGGTTTCCGGGACGCTCGCAAGGGAGCTTACTGGCGAGGGAGCGCGTGAAGGAGGGAGGTGATGCCGCCAAGCGGGTAAGCGTGAGACTGGTGCGCGTCCGTCAACGACCCACTTTTATAACCTGGGTCAACCACCCCGCCGCGCCGAGGCGCAGCGCGGAACATGCCGCCGTCCGCGTCGCCCTGCCGTCATCCCTGTCCCTGTCCCTCGAATCTGGGGCAGGCTTAATCAGCACCGTGCGCACGGCCCAGGGATCCGGCTACACCATTCACCGACTATGCTTGACCTTCACCAATGCGCACTCGAATCGGAATGAATAGTTCTTCCGGGACACCGCCACGCAATCCGGACGCATAGGTTAAGGGTCACCGAAGAGATTCTCAGGTCATCCGGTCCCTCGCTTAAATGCATATGTTCATATTGACCGATAAGAACAACATACACTGGTCCCCGCCCCTCTCTTCCCTCGTTAAATTTTACACTGAAAAAAGGTGCTTGGATCAAGTATGATAGTTCTTGAATTTGTCGCCAAGAATTGTTTTTATCTTGATTTAAGCTGAATTTTCTTGATAAAAGAAAAATAATGGTCGGGTTAAGCAAAAAAGTAGTATATATTAAGCAGCAAATTTCTTGATTTAAGAAAGAATACTTCTTGGCGGCAAAAAGATTCTTTTTTTTTTCGGTGTATTAGTGTGAGGGTGTCAATGACAAGCCCTGAAAGTCGCCTTGCATTTTTTGCGTCTATTTAACTTTTTTCGTGTTTATTTTTTTGGGGAGAAGTCACATAGGTGTACTTTTCGAACAAGCCCACCTGCTTTCATTTCGCCGTCCATTATTGCGCATGACGCTAATTCAAGGAAGCAGCCGATCTCGACGGCTATTGTAGGGTGCGGGTACTCTTGGGGCCCTTCCTCCCCCCACCCCTCCCCCACGAGGTGTTAGGCTGTCCGTCAAATGAAAAATGTATGCTCTCTCATTTTAAGGATAAGCAATTATGTGATATTCCCAACTTTCTCCGCATTATTGGCGAGAAATTGCGACAAAAAAGTCATCTGCGCGGGAAGTTGAGATTGTTTGACATTTTAAGCTCCCCCCCCCCCTATTTTGGGGTTGCCGCGGGTCAATGTCACTCAAGTCTGCTCTGCAACAAAATATTACGAGCTTTCCGATTGGTTATTTAGAATTTTGCTCTAAAATCAAGTCTTCTCGAGAAAAATGGGTAAATTTGTGGACAAGTCGGAATTCTACCTCGTTAGAATTCACGTAAACAAAAAAATCTTATTCTACTAGTCGAGAGCATCAAGAAAATCACTAGCTTCATTGTTCCCGCGGGATAGGGGGCCGGGGGGTTACCCATTGCTGGCCCATGATCCAAAAAGCGCTGTTAAAGGAACGATCATAAACAGGGCCCTCAATATTTTACATGATGTAATTAAGGAAACCTTCGACATAGTATTAAAATTAGAGCAGTTTTTAATGAACGGCGAGTAAAATTCAACAGTAGAACTTCGCAAATACAGATTCTGGCGAGAAAATATGGACCGCGTTAAACAGGAAGGAACCAAGCCACATCAGCTATTGCCAAATTTCATTGGGCAATTAATGTTTTTACATGGAATCGGTTGTTCGGATTTTCGTGCAAATTTCAGTGGATTTTTTCCATAGTGCGAAGCAAATTCCCTCAAATTTTCAAAGGCATCCACACAAACGTTCTCTCGTAAAAAATTGAATTGCCCAATTATTTGGCAATAGCTGATGTGGCTTGGTTCCTTTCTGTTAAACGCGGTCCATATAATGATATCAATGGCTAAACAGCGAAACCACGTATATGTCTTTGCAACGTTGCAGACTTTATATAAAATTCATTTTTTCCTCGCAAAACTAGAGAACTTAGCATTTTGAAAACTGCCTTGATTTTTCCTCTCTGTCAGCAGAATCTTCTGTCCAATACATTTCCAGCAATAAAGTTGGCCAGCTTCTCCTTAAAAAAATTAAAAGAAGCGGACTTTATATATAAAAAAAAATTCAATTTAGATACATGGTTTTGCACTTAGGCCATCGGCGACTCCCCGCAAAATATAAAATATTTTTTTCTTTATTCAAATCATACAATTTTCCGAATTGAAGAGGTATGAATCACAGAGGAATTATTGGATGCTGAAATAATTGTGTGGCTTATTCTACGGTTTCACTCCGATATTTTTAATTTTTAAGTAATTACGCTAAGAAGCCGTTCGCAAATCATCGGAGGCACTTTTCCTGATTATAATGTCCCCCTCTTGAGGTCCCCGCCCCTCGCTCCAGCCCCCTTTTTAAGGCATTCGAGAGGCACCCCTAGATTCACCTAGAGTCCCTTTGCGTCAAGACAGCACCCCCTCATGGAGTCACAAAGGGGAATAAAGATTACACAAAATGAACGTTTTTTATAATCTTCGATCGGCCCATTCTCAAATTCCTTTCTCCGTTCCTTCTCTCATTCCGTTTGTTTCTTGTCAAACCCGTAATTCCTCGAATCGGTCCATTCCAGATTATAATCTTTGCAACTGGTGAAAATGTTATCTTTCTTCCCGTTTGTGACACTGTGGAGGCCTAAAATACGGGAACCAATCAGAAATGGATTCACATTTTCTAGACTCTCAGTTTAAAGGGACTCTAGATTTACCTCCGTCGATTGACGCGATTTTTAATTAATGAACGGCACTTTACTCGAGCCGTAAATTTAAAGGCGTCAATGAGTATTTCTCGAGAATTTGCGACCGAATAGATTTCAAATGTACTAAAAACAATGTAAAAATCTACGGCTCCGCGGTAGATGTAATAGGTCTTGCATAATTGCCCGCCTGCAAATGACTTTCTTTTGTCATGGGAACGTGCTAGGGACCTGGGCGGTCCAGGCTAGTGGTAAGCATACTACCCCCGTGTTATGGGAACGTGCTTTTTTCAACAAACGTGGCATGAACACGGACAGCGTTGTCACCCACACGAGAATAATACCGGATTTGCAACGCGCAGACAAGAAATGAAAACCCGCTCTTTACATTTTCCTTTCTCTTTCACTGAAAAAAAATCTCGGTGTATTTACTAAGAAAAGGGTAAAATTACCGAGAATTCAGGGTTCTATTTGATCCCAGTTTTTTCTTGGTAAAATTGCCAATTATGGAATTGTTAATTTTACCGAGAAATCTCGGTAAAATTGTTGAACTTTCTCGGTAATTTTACTGGACCTCGGTGAAAACGCCAGTATTTTCTATCGACTGTGACAGAATTACCGTGATAAAATGGCAAAGTTACTGGGAATTGATTATCAATAAAATTGGTATTCTTACCTGAAAAAATCAGTAAAAATACCGGTTTTTTGGTAAGTTTACCAGTCTGTCTTGGTAAAATTACCAATAATTGGTAAAAAAAGGAGATGGTGAAGGTACCAACGGACCTTGGTAAAAACGCTGAGAATTTTATTTCAGTGCACGATAAGAATCCCTTGAAAAAACTAATCAAATTAAAAATATTTATTTTTAAACCTTATTCTTATACATGCAGATTTATCATGATCAAACGCACGATAGCATTACACATTTTTGCGTTGATAGAAAACAAATTCATAGGAATTTTACAATATTGCTAGTCATTTTAATCGTGTAACATTTTGAACTTTCTGCAAAATAATACTTACCCCAACATGTGACCAAGTATTTTTGTGATGATAAACACCATCCTCTGACCATCAACATCATTTTTACTCTTTTCAGTCCATTGGAAAAGTAATTTTAAAAAAATAGATCGAACGGCGAAGAAGGACTCAAGAATGCTTAATGTAGTCACAAAGTACAGAAAAACGGTCTTCTTCAGAGCTTCTTGGACTTTTCAGAAGCCTCTAAGAATTCGCCAAGATGCAGATTAAGAAGCAAAATGTTACAAGGGTCCTCTGTTTCTCCAATTACTTTTACCTCTAATGCTGTATCGTCGTTTCTAATCTCACCAAACATACTGCGGCCGCCGGTCGGTGCGAACCGCATATTAGCGCCTACAAGAGAGCGAGAATACTTCACGCATTGCGCCAAACACAGTATAGTCGCTGGTGGCGTGAAACGCCTAAGGGGAATTCTACGAAAACTGCCCTATTTGACCTCCAAAAACCGAAAAATTCATAAAGTGCAGTTTTTGCTATTTCGAGAAATAGGTACGTGTTTGAAATTTCAAAATTACATAAATCCGAATGGTGGAGAGAAAGTTCAGACTGATTTTTAAATGCGTAAAAATTTGAATTTGGAAGCGAATGTTTCATCGTATATTCATTAAGACTAGTTTTACTTGAAATCATCAATATCTAAATTTTTTTCAAAAACTGCACAAATGCGCCTTGTTCTCAAAGCCCCTCATTTTTATTCGTAATTTTCTCAGGATAAGCTTCAATTAATTCGTACTTTTTTGTCCATCTTTCTCTTTTATCACAGTTTATTCAACCTTGCCCAGACGGTCAGCAGTTTACATGTTACGCCGCGTGACTCCCCGCTTTATTCTGCGGAGTTACAAAATCCGCATGTTGGACTTGGATGGGGTTGGCGAGTCGATAATTTCGGAAAGGCGAAACAAGAGCTTAAGCGAGAACAAAGTATCGTAAAACGGGGTCAAACAAACTGTGAAAAGTTTCCTCTGGTTTAAGTTGAACTTTAAAAGTGTATGTCTAATTCTTATTCGCAGTATTCGCATTAAATTCAGTTCCCACGTCCTTGTTGCATGATTACAGCGTATTCTTTTCAACGATTTTAAAGTTAATATCAGGATAAAAGAAGGAAAACATCATATCAAATAATTTTTTTGTAACTTTGAAACGTTTTAGGTTATTCTCGTTCTATAAAGAGAGCGTTTTCGAAAATTTAAATATGCCCATGTTTTGATCTTCTCTGTCGTGGGGCGTTATGTGAAAGTATCCCTCCCCCCCCCTCTCTCTTTTTTTAAAGAGCGAATTGTTTATGTGATAAAAATGTTCCTCTTGAAGTAGATTAAAGAAGTTTATTCTCGAATAAACTTACCTGCTGGTCAAAACATAGATTATAAAGCTAACATACGAACACCTACTTAGTAGATACTTAGTAGAGGGAGTATATGTAAAATATGATCTTTTACTCAGCAATCAAACGTCCAATGGTACATTTATGGATAATATCTGAATGGCTTTCTGAAAAGCTTAAATGTCGACGTTTCATCTGTAAACTTTTGCTCTAATTCTCTTAAATGTTCACTGAGAGATCGAACATCTTAGACCCAGCAACTATTTCAACTCAAGTGTATGTAAAATTGTATCTCTGCGTTTCAAAGGGTCTCCGTCGGAGCGCCTATACATCTGATTGTATTGATACATTAGTGGGCACTTGCCTCATACTGAGTGGCTTAAGATTTAAATGATACTAGATGATTGAATCGTTAACGGATTGTGGCGTGTAATTGTTTTATTGAGGCTGGGATATCAAACTAATTTTATATAACGCTCAGAATCTTGACAATCAAACTTAAATTAGTTTCAAAAATTGGACTGACTTATGCGTGTCTAATTGATGATGAAACTTAGCTTGGTGAGAAGGAAAATAAAGTGTCTACATTTTTGTTTTCTTTTTATAATGATTTATTTCTTTTTTATATACATAATATCCCTGATACGATTCAATTTTTCCATTATAAAATTGATGACATTATAAAGTAACATGTTATATGAAATGCTATTACTACCCGTTTTAGTTATCAATTAAATAATGTGACAATTTCACCGTGCGCTTGACAATTACTCCGATTAAAACAGTAATTTTTTCAACGTTGGGAATAACAATAGGTAATGTTGATATTATTCTACTTCAACTGCAAATGAATCTAATATCCTTTGATATTACGAGCTCATCCCAGAGGCAAGCTTCAACTCGCCATTAAGACACGAGGGGCTCTAGTTAAGCCGTTTAGAGAGAACACCTCATGGAATATTTAATTTATTTTTATATATATTTTTATTTTATTTTTATTTAATAAATATTTAATTTAATTTTATAGACTATCATCAGTATGTGTTTTCTGATTTTCAGTGAGAAAAAAAACAACCGTCAAAAACCTGGAAGATGTCTTAATGATGAATATTCAATCGGACGAATGTGGTAGAAAGTGAATGTAGTCGTAGTGTCAATTTGTATAAAACTCATGAAATTCTCATTTTGGTTCAGGATTAATTTTTCAGAGCGAAATTACATTAATCGACTCCACCAAATTTGTCTTAAAAGGTAAAATTCTATCTGTCTTTTAAGCGTATTTTCCCCCATCGGATACCGGCATTTGAATAATCCACTATATTATAAAAAGTTTAAATGATCACGCCATACACAAATTTATCATAGAACCGTGTGAATGTAACTCAAAAGACTACTTTCTCATTTTCATCTCTGATCCAAAATTTTAGATTTTCTTGCTGCCGTATGAAAACAGGAAGGAATAGAGAGAAAGATTTAATATGGCAAGAGATCGAGTATCAATATTCGATGTAGCATTTTACATAAGACGCTGTGCACAGTGTTTTCTGCCTTAATATTTTGACTTCGTAATTAGCGCAACTGACCCATCGCCTATAAAAAAAACAAAGAATTGGCCCAGATGATTACGTCATACTTAAAACATCCCTGTTGTGTAAACTAACTTATGAATGAATGACTGACTGGTAACTAGAAGGGATAAACTGGATCGAGGGGTAGAATTGGTTCAGCGACTGCTGGTACCACGAAAGGAGGTGGCGGCACAATCCCGTTGTAGTTTCGCACGAAGAATTGTGAGCTCTGAGCTGTCGCTATCGGTGCAGGGATAATGTTGGCCGCGGGTGCTGCCATTGCGAGAGCCAACAAGGTGCTCACAAATATGAACTGCAACAGAGGAATGAAAAGAAAATTTATCCTAAGTTTTTCGTTAAGTTGGTATTTCAGAAGAGATGGAGAGATGCCAGCTTCCGGAGGATCTTTACCATGACAGATTCCTGTGGCGGGTAGGCATCGCAGAGCGCCCTAGCGCGCCGTAAAAGCGGCTTTATACACACACAGGTATTTCATAAACGCAAAAAATCTGCTAAACGGATAAAAAGACCCTTGAAATTATACTTATTAATTATAAGACACACATTAAAGATAAAGTCTTGACTTTTGTTCACAGTAAAAAGGGTTTTGATCTACCCCTGCTTATTTCACGGGAAAAAAAGTGTCCAGGGTTACCCCCTAAAATTGTGGCACCACCCCAATTTGTTGGATGATATGGACATTTCCAATTGATTTTGGTAGTATTGCAACTCAAGTCGGGGTAGTACCGCAAAATTTAGGTTAGTGACCCAATTTATTGGGATAGTATCACAATTAATTGGGATAATACCACAATTAATTGGGGTAATTAATACCACAATTAATTGGAAATGTCCTTATCATCCAACAGTTGGGGCTTAACCCCTTTAGACACATTTACAAACCACAATACAACATTTAAACACACGTATTTAAGCAGATCAGATCATTTTGTCATATCTTCTCCAATAATTGTTTGATTCATGAAGCAAGGGTATCCTCGTGTTAAGTCCACTCAGTAGTTTTCACTTAAACACGAAATTCATCAAATTTCAGACACCTGCAAATTCTCTATTATTATGGGAGCGGAGATTTTTAAACAGCGCATCACCATCGACACACATCATAATGCTTGAATTCGCACTTTGCCTAGCGGTCCGTTTACTCCGAGAAAGTTTTTTTTAAAAAAAGAAAAAGAAAAAAAAAAGAAGAAAAAAAAACTGGCAAAATTGTATGAATGAGAAATATTTTTTGGAACTGCGTGGTCAGAAGTTTGCTCGTCCGGAAACTCGAACAGGTGCGCGATATGCGTGAAAAGCGTTTAAAGTGCGGAAATAGCCATAAACGACCTCGTTGTGGGACTGTAAAGAGGGCAATTACACCCTCAATCGCTGGGATCGGCGCAGAGGGATAAATAGGGGTATTTCTGGGGCGACGCGACTCAACCACCCACAGACTCGTGGGTGTCCTCATGAAAGGAAATGAGGGATGGACAAAAATAATGTTATCAGCTACACGATCTGATGAGCCCCGGGTTTCCTCCTGGGCTCGCAGCTTCGAGGCTCACCAAGTCTTGCTCCTTACATTATTTTTAACCGCCCCTCTTCAAATTGTCAAGATAATCGTGGAGAGCGCTTGCCGGATGGAGGCCTATCTCCACGTCAACTCCACACGATTTCGTCGAATTAACGCAAAATTTGACAACATTTGATCGTCGAGGAGCTGTCACAAACTCATCCCGTCGAAGCATTCTCGTCGCGCTAAAATTTGCAACGAAGATTAAGACGCATTTCGCTTTCATCAAATAATTTTTAGGCGCACTTCGGAACTTTCAGATTCAAGGAATTGCTGCTTAAAATTCATTGAAGTCTTGCCTCTTTTACCCTCGCGCTTGGTCGAAAGGACCAGGGTTAGGATGTTGAGGATGAAGTATGTTGCCGCATTAAGTAAAAACGACGATACGTTGCCGAATTTCCTCTGAGAAAACGTGAATTTCATGGAACGATTGTGGATTTGTAACTTACAATGTTGTTAGGAATTTTATCTCAAAATTTAATGTAGCCTTTCTTAATTGCAGGAAAAAATATGCATAACTTTCCTGGCAAAAAATATATTCGGCAAAATTTGACATCTAAATGATCATACGCCGTAATTTCGTAGCACGGGGGGGGGGGGGGTGTGCTAACCTAGAATATTCGCCGAGCCTTTTGTATTTTTGGAGACATTATTTACAACTACTCAATGTAAGGATCGATGGACAAATTGCGTCATCTTAAGTCTTCGGGGTGACGCAAGTTTTTGGCGCACTTCAATATGAGTGGACTTGACATTATTATTGAAAGGATGCGAATATATCCAAGAGTGGATTTTGTGTTTTATACGATTAACACTTAAATTAAGGTGAATCTACAGCAGTGCGTAGTGAGAAATTTTCCCGCGCAGGGAGCGCCACCGCTCTGTTTTGATTTTTTGGTCCACGCTATTAGAGTCCGTACAGCTCCACGTGAGTCCTTGAGATTTTATGAAAGTTAAAGGAGTTTCTGTTCAAATCGAAGAGTCATAAGTTCTAGCCATAACATTCTTCTTCCTAATGAATTAAAAAACAACGTGAAAAGTAATTTCTGAAGTTCTAAAACTTGATCCCGGAAGAAAGTAGGGTTTAGCATGATGACCTTGATACAACCAATCGCGATTGATTGCTCTTAGCAGTTGCAGATATATCTCTCTCCCACCGTGAGCTGTCTCTCTCGCACTTACATATATCCCATAAGAGAAACTGGGGAAAAGTTATAGCTTTAAATATTAAACTTTCAAAGCTCGCGTTTGTTTCTAAGGATTCCAGACGTATATGCTGCTAGAACTTCCCTGGTAAAAATTGGCAGTAGAATCTGTGTTCCAAAATACCGTAGACCTGCAGCCGGCTGTAAGATTTCCAATAGCTTCTATAGCCGGCAACACAATTTCTTATAGCCTTTTATAGCCGATGGCGATTAAGAAACAGCCTCGCGATAAAGTGTATGCTAAACGTTACTAATTACGGATGCTAGGACTTAGTGAGTTTTTGGACTACCGATCTCTTTTCGGGCCGCAGTATCTTGATTTAATTTGCGAGGAAAGCTCCGTTCTTATGAAGGATGCCTGACATTCCTAATATGTTGGAGCGCCTTCAATTTCGTATGATACTGTGCAATACCTCTGGTGTGAAATAGTTGCTTCAAGCGCCGCGGTACGCTGCGACGCGGCGGGCGGGCAGCCAGCGCTGAACGCTCATTGGCGCCTGCAAACATAACAGGGATACTTCACGCATTGCGCAATGCGTGAAGTATCCCTGTTGGGTTTGTAGGCGCCAGTGCGCCGCCGCTTCGCTTTGTGTTAGCCTCTAATATTTAATCTCGTGCGTGGAGTCAGCGTTTTTCAACTTAACTCATGACTTTGAAATGTTTGCACACTCTGTATGGATTATTCTCATTTTAATTGATGAAAAAAAATATGTAGTAAAGTAAAACATAATGTGCGTTTTGTAAATATTAAGGTGATTCCGTACAAACTTAAGGATTTACAAAGCACACGAATTTCTACACAATTTCTTATAGTCTTTTATAGCCGATGGCGAAAAAGCAACAACCAGGCGATAAAGTGTAAAGCCTGGCGATGGGAACTATAGCCCGGCTGTATAATTTTTTATCGCTTCGTGTAGCCCGGCCGTATGATTTTTTCCACTTTCTACAGCCAGCTCTATAATTTTCTATCGACTTCTTCAGTCGGCCATAAGAACTCCTATGGTATTTTGAAACGCAGCTCCTATCGCCAATTTGTACCAGGGTTATGAGTCTTAGAATTTAAAATATCTATTGTGATATTTAAATATTCACTGATTTCGGAGTCGGATTTTAGCAGCGCGACGTGGTGGGTTTTTCGGAACTATAGCTGAAGATTCACCTAAAGTTGGTTCATCACCTGTATAGGTATAAAATACTAACCTCATACTATAATTTCTGCAAAAGTGCAAAAGAGGGCAAAAGTGTCCCTCAGATTCGGTATTTTCTATTAGGCAGCGGCTTTCATTTTCTTTTAAAAATGTAATGTACTTCGGATCGAAAGTTTTTTTTTAAAAAAAAATAGACTGCCTTTTTATTTGCATCTGCTAAATATTTTGATTCAATCATCGCTAATAAATTATCATTTCAAAATTTGTTTTGATTACTGTACCTCCCTCGTGGCAAAAACCGGTTGAAGGTCAGAATAAACTTTAAGCATGCTGAAATTGTATCCAATCTTAATATTTTGAGATGGTTTTACACTGCAACCCCCTACATTATCATCCTAAAGCTTGATCTCAATAATCGTAGATGTATCCTGGATGATTTTGCCCCCCTCCCTCCCAATCTCCTCTTTCTAAGAGATGTCTCCCGCTATATTGACTAAAAGAATCTAAGAAAAGTCTAAAATTTTCCTGAGAACTTTCATAAGTCTGTGCACCAGTTTCTCATTTATGGAGCTCAAAAATGAGATCTGGTGTGAGTTCCGAAAGTGCATTGTTTCTGCAAGCTCTTTGTGTATCAGTGCGAAAACGTGACTTGATCTCTGTCAGGACGACAAGGTTGTCAAGTGCAAAAGTTAACACCAAATAAGTAGCATATTCATGAGGAGGAAATTAAGTAAAATCAAAGTTTAAGAAAATATAAATGAAACATAAAACAATAACAATAACATAAACAATAAATATTTCCTTTAAAATAAAGTCCCTCTACTGTCTACACCATGATATTTCTCCTTGTTTAAAAGTATATCAGTGAGTTTTCGTTATTTTCGCTCTTTTCACCAAGTGATTTCGATACTTAGCTTAGAAAGACAATAGCTGTAGAGTAGGAAAATGAGGTAATGTTTCATCATTTATGAGACAGGTATTCAAAGCTATTTTTATTCTAATTTTCTTTTTTCAAAACTTTAAGGCGATTAGAAATATAGAAATTTGTCTCTGCTTGGCCTTGGCGGATAATATTAGGGACGGAGAGTTAAATGTGGTGGTGATAACCTATGATTTTTATTTGACTTTTAAATTAGAGACTGTAACTTTCATCTTTTATTGCGATGTCTAAAAACACCTGTTTGACTTTGAATACCTGCTGATTTTAATAAAGAAGAAGAATAAGAAAAAGAAGAGGAGAAGGTGATGAAAAGGAAGAGAAGAGAAGGGAAAAAAGAAGAATAGGAAGAGAAGGAAATGGAAAAGGAAAGTAGAAGAAGGAAAGAAAAAGAATAGTAGAAGAAGAAAAATAAAAGAAAAGTATAAGAAAAAAAAGAAGTCGTAGTGCTGTGATATATTTATTTTTAGGAGGTACGTTAACATCTGGGGTCATTTAAACCTCTGATAAAATTTAACGAGAATCAGAAAAAAGGAGAAAATTCCGAATTCGAGGAAAAAGAAACAGAATAATAAAAATGAAATGACGAAGAAAATAAGAAGAAGAAGAGAAAGAAGAAAAAGGAGAAATAGAAGAAAAAGTAGAAAAAGAAGAAAAAGAAGAAAAAGGAGATAAAGAAGAAAAAGAAGAAAAAATAGAAAAAATAGAAAAAATAGGAAAAATAGAAAAAAACAAAAAAAAAAAAAAAATTAAGAAAATTAAGAAAAAGAAGAAAAATCAGAAAAAGTATAGTAATAACCTCGCTAACTGATCTTTTTTACAACAAACTAGAGATTCTCCTCTTTTTCGTTTTTTTTCAAGCTTTTATCTGACACCGTTTTATTCCTGAGCTTAAAATGACAACAACGTCAAACAATATCATAACTAAAAGAACGTCACTTGACTGCGCTGCACAGTGCTGCAAGAAGAAACGTCAGTCTCGCCCACTAGGTTCGGATTTCCCGTAACGCGGACCGGGGGAAATTAGCTGACGAGGCATCAGAGCACCGCCTTTGTCCGGGTGCGTTGTGGCATCCAAACACGAAAATTCACGTGACTTTGAAACCTTTGCGATCGTGTTGTTTCCATTTATAAGGAAATATGTGGGCCGCCTTCCTCGGAACTTACGCTACTCCTCGCCGCTCTGATTAGATTGACAACTACTCTAGGGTTTCGCATTGCGTAAAAACACGTGAGTCGTAAACCGTCACTAAAATAGTTGATCTTGATTGCACTTTACTTAGGCCCCCCACACAGGGGGGGGGGGGGGGGGTTGTCGGGACTCCAGCCCCGGGGCCCGTGGCTTGGGGGGGCGGGAGGGCCTCCCAGAATCACAAAAGTTTCCATTTGTATCATAAATTTGCCGGCAAAAGTAAAATAATTTTGTTGATTGAGATTTTGCTCGAGGCCCTGACAGGCTTGCGTCGGCCCCTGGGATAGTCTACCCTTTGCCAAAACTTTGTCCCCATCTAATTCCAGATGTATAAATTTTTGTGCAATAAGCTGGATTTTTAATATGTTTTTATCTCCCTCTATTTTCCTTTTCTTTCATCAAAGGTAAAATTTTACCCACGTCAGAACTGATTTAATAGTTTACTTCAGGCATTCAAGACTTTTTATGTTTAAAATACATTTTTTTTTCTATATATATTTAAAAAAAATTATACGTCGAATATTGTTTTTTTAGACGGCTCATTACAATTTTCAAATAACTGCAATTATTCTGAAATTTTGAAAGGGCAAAAATCTTGCATACACTAATATAAGTACGGAAATAGCATGAAATTACTCAGATTGGAGGCAAAATTTTAAAAAATTTTCGGGGGTGGCCCCCGAACCCCCTCCTGCTGGGGGGACCCCTCTGACCCCCCTTAGATATTACTAAAAAGGGAGCCCGCTGACTGATCCTACCCCGGGGCCCACCGATGGTTGTGGGGGGCCTGACTTTACTCGCACTACAGTGAGCACCGAATCCGAAATCCAAACGAAGGACGACTCATTCAGGTAGATTAAAGTAAATTGGACAATTTTTCATCAATTTCGAGGGCCGCACAGTGGATCGAGTCAACAGGAGAGGTTGGACAAAATTTTGAAGCTTTAAAAACTTATAACTCCACTTATACACAATTTTGAGGTCCTAACAGTGTTTCCATTGGTTTTCTCGTGACATTTACTTCTAGAAACACCCCATAAACTTTAAAATGTGACGAAATAAACATCAACATTTGCAGTTATTGTCAAAGATTTAATGTGCGACCTGTCCGATCTCTTGTGGGCCGGCAATGTTGTAATACATTTAAATAATATATCGACGGTGCAAGTCGGCAATCACATAACTCGTTTGCTACTCGTTTAGTTTTCCGTTTAAAAAATAAAGTATGACAGGAAGTCTGCGACGTCGCAAACCGAGTTATGTGATTGCCGACTTTCACCGTCGATATATCTCAAAAAATTGTCAATGTCGCAATAAAAATCAGTTATGGTTACCTGATCAGCACAACAGGCAACGCTGGAATTGAGTTAAGATGTAAAAGAAACATAAAGTTTCAGTCAGTAACGAATGCTAAAAATACTGAACACATTTTATAATAGCGCCTGGCTGCATGCAACTATTCGTGCTCGATGGATGCCTGTGTTGCATACGCACGGAATTGAAGGAGTTTTGACTGCCCAGTAGTTGTGCCTCGGCACTTGCCACTTCACTTGCAGCCCATGCCCCGCGGTGCACAGTGGATCGAGTCAATTAAAGAGGTTGGACATGAAATGTTCGACTAAAACTGCAAATGTTTATGTTTACTTGACTATTTGCGTAGGCACAATATAACAAAATAGCTTATTAGACTATTTTCCTGCGACATATACCGGCGTAAGATGTGAATGCATTTTGTACTCCAGTTTCGATATCGCGATGTCTTGCGCATGATTTGTAGAGCAAATATTCATGTCTAAGAGGTGTCTTTGAAGTATATCGATGGTAAAACCCCAGAAGCGTGTATCTTGTTTTTTGACAATTTTGAGTTAGCTGCATAAACGTGTTAATAAAAGTGTTTTCTATCTGCCATCAAGAGAATCAAATCAAAAGAAATCGGAAATACACCTAAAGCCGTAGAACTTTTTTCGTGTATCAGGCTTAGTTACAAAAATGCGTATTCTGTCCTGGCTCTGCCAGATAATGCTCTGCAAGTAGAAGGCAGAACATTCTTCAAAGTCAAACGGAAAACACATAGTCACATATTCTTATACGTTAAATAAATTAATTGCTACAATTTGGCTCAATCAACAAAAACACCTAGGTATAAAAATGTCTTAACGTCATTCGTTTTGGAGAGAAAGAGATTTTTTTTTATTTATTTATTTATTTATTTTCTTTTTTTTGGTGTTTGAGTTAGTTGAATTTTGAACTTTGTCTCGAAAAACATGCAAAATAAATTTTTTGTTACTTACGAATCTTGAAAACATGATAGAAACACTTGATGAAGCACTCTGGACGAGACGAAATATCAGTTAAGCTCTGTAGCTCTGGAATTGTCATCGAGCAAAGTTTGGAGGAGCTAATATAGTTGCTTTTCGGCTTCTTTAAAGGCGTGTTTGCCACTTTGCGTCAATATGATAATCTTACACACACAGAATTATGATGAATAAATGCATTTGGTGGCACATTTTGAAGCACTGCATCGAAAGGGTGACCAAATTAATGCATTGCGAGAAGATTACGCACGCCTTGGAGAGTAGCCACTACAAAAATGGGTAGACACTCTTTGAATTTAAATGACCCTTGGCCTAGTCTCAAAGCGTTTGACTATTGACTCATTGGAGGGTAATTGGACCCATGTATACCATACCTACTTACCAACCCCGGAACTGTTATGACAGTATTTTATACATGAATCTGACGGGCGAACTGTAACTATCAATTTCCTATACACTTGAGATACGAGCAGATACATCAATATTAGAAAAAGTTGAGAATTATATTTTGACTTGCAAAATATTTATGGATATTAGTAATATCAAAAAATATTCATGTTTAAAAAACGAAATTTTTAAGAGAACATGTGAGAAACTATGCGGCAGCAGGCACATTGCCGTTGATTTCGCTTTTCTAAGATGTTAATGACTATATATGAATTGATAAGGCAGCTTTAATTATAAGTATGAACCGACAAACCGGCGTAAGTTAAAACAATGTATAAAATAAAGGAGAATTTTATTCTAATGAATGTTTCTATTTCTTCCTTTATTAATCATTAACTACCGAAGATCAGCAAATTTCAAATACACCATTGAATTAAGTTAATCATGTTAAAATGAGGATTCATAGATCAATTATTCACGTATTATTATTGCACATAGTAAAAAAATCCTTTATATATATTATCATTTCAGGGAAAACGAGAAAAGGTGTATGGGCAGAATTTCCTGAAAATCTGTACAAGTGATGCTCACTGAACAGCCGTGTTGAGGAAAACGCTGTATTACATTCGAAAGAAACCATATTTCCCCAAAGCAAGGAAAAGCCATACGTTTTCTCATTGTAGTTTTTCAGATACTCCAATCTAAATTCCAAAGAAAAATTCTCTGACATTTTCAAAGAAAAATATTTCTAGGCTTCCTATAAATTTTACGAATTTTGGAGGAAATTTTGGCAACGGCTGAATGTCCATACGGCAATATTGCTGAAGTGGTAGTAGGTATAGAGGAGCACCTAATTTTCAAGACGAGATCGTTTACAAAAAGCGTCCTTCCAATCCTGATCTGATCAGGTATTCCTTCCAGAGACAAACAAGCTCCCAGCTAGCTTCCAAAGGAAAGCTCTGAATTCGAGGAATTTGTCGCAGATATTTCTCGCTTCCTCAACCCGAAGAATGCATGAAGATTCCGGGACCGGATTCATCCTGTGCATTCCAATGGGAACGAGCTCTGCGAAGTGCGAAATCTGGAGTGATGGGGCAAAGAATGAGAGGAAGCGCATGGTTGCCACATCTAAATGGCATTTCTTGAATGGATAAATTCGGAAAACTGGTACTCCATAATTTCAACGTTCGAAAATCACCGATCATGTTTTTTTTTCTCTCTCTTTTTTTTCCCAAGAAAAACTGATTAAGGTGTTTCTTGCAATATCAGTGATTTTTCAGAGTGGGAGAAGAAAATTTAAAGAGCATTCCAATAAAAACTGTTGATTAGTTTTCATTTAAGAAAATAAGAAATGAGCGGAAACTTAAAAGGTCGCAATCCGAGTATTTTCCACTTAGCCATAAATTTGAAGATTTTTACAATTCAATTGTACTTTATTTGGCTATTAGGGACAACTTTTCTATGGCTCATTCGTAAAAGCGCCTACTCGCATATGGCAACTGATGACACTTGAGCTGTTTTTTAGAGGAGATAGTTTCAAAGATTATAAATGAATAATAAGATTACTAACATTATTAAGATTTTTACTATTTTTTAAAGATTAGTTTCTTATTGCAAAATGAAGTCTAATCGCGGAACTTATTGTACATTCAGCAACTTATTATTTATTTATTTTTTTTAAATCGTGAGGAATTGAATGATTTGTATACTAATTGAAGAGAGGCAAAAGGTGACCTTCAATCAAAAAAGATCCCGCCATTTTAAAGGATTTGTTTTCTTGAGCTCTTAGGTAGAAAAAAAGATGAAAACAAACAAACTGATCATTCGTGCGAATCGTAAAACTCATTCCTATCCGTCACTTTGAGCTCCCAGTTAAGATTTTACATTTTATTATTTTTGAATTTTTTTATTTTTTTTTTTTCTGTTTTGTTTTTTTCAAACTTGATAAACTCTGGACTCAAATGTTGACATAAACTACCTTACTTGGCAGCCCTGATAGCACGAGGTAATGAATGAAGCGCCGCCGACTGATTCGCTCATGTCAAACTGCCATCCACCGCACTTAAATCGCTAATCTCACGTCAGATCATAAATCATCCTTAGAACTCGCTCAGTTCTCCGGAGTCCCAACAGATGTCGTTACTGGTATTTTTTCATATCCTACACAAAACGTGATTGTTCCAAATTCCGCGTTAAGAATAATTCATTAATTGCTTTGACGCAGTACTGCCGTGCAACGCAAAAACGCCGTAAACGCCATTTTACATTTTTTGGAAAAAATTTGTTATAGCAGAAAAATGTGTCTACCTTGGGGCAATGTTTTTACTGAATTTTTTCGCAAATGCTATCAAGAACTTACCTGAAATGTTGAGGTGCATGGATAAAACAGTCTTTATTTTATAAAGAGATAAGTTCTAAAAAACGAGGGAAAATCTTGATGGATTTACGACGTTCTTGCTTAGTACGGCAGAGTATTACATGAGTGGGTCACTGAACCATGAGCATATTATGACTCGCGAATTCATTTCCCAAAGGTAAATGAAATCGCGATTATTCTTTATTTTCAATAAGTTTTTTTCTTCTTTATTATCATTATCACTGCAGTGCGATGAAACTTCACAGCTATGGATCTATCAACTTCAAGAACGTGAAAATTCGGTATAATATAGAATTTGAAAGACTTATTGTTCTTGATCATCAAATAGAGCAAGGGAAAGGACGGCGTTGATGACGGCGCAGAGATACAACTATTCGTGCTTGATGGATGTCTGTGCTGCATTCTGCATAATTGAAGGCGCGATGGCGTGAGGCGTGAACACTCTATGCATCCGATGAGGTTTCGCTCAATTTTGGTCGAAAAGTTAAACATCGAGGTCCGATTACGTCTCTCTTATTTTCGGCTGTGCTGACACTCCATTCTTTCTTTCTTTCAATTTTGTGTCTGATTCTTTTTTTACGATGTATTTGCAGGCCTGGATCTAACGCTCGTAATCACCGGCACCATACACATAATAAAACAACCGTTTAAATATTAGGTGGAGCAAAACCGAATACATGGAAATTGATTAAAAATCGAGATACAAGCCAAAAATAATAAAATAATATTTCAAACTGCATGTACATAGATGAGAAATAATATAAAACTTACAAGAAACGAAACAAACGTTTCAACCGCCTACACACTGGAATCTTCTTCCGTGCATTAAGAACAACCGGTGGAAAAATTTTACGCAATAAACAATAAAAAAATTACAAAACTATTCGCAAACTATGCGAAAAGCTTGCTTTGTTTCTTTTTAAGTCTTATATTATTTCTCATCAATGTAAATGTAGTTTAAAATATTAATTTTTCATTTTTGGCTTGGAGCTCAATTTTTTTAATCAGTTACCATGTTCTATATAGCTTAGCCAACCAATTTGGCGATAAAATGTGAAACTAAGTACTAGGGAAGTTAGGATTTATTTCCTTCATTTGATTTTTTTATATTTGAACCGAGTTCATCAGAACCAACCCACAATTTTGAAAAAATCGAGTTGAGGATGTTTTTGAGTTCCTCTAGTTTCATATTTTTTTCTGCCAAAAATTCAAAGTCGAAAAAAAATATCAGTTTGTGAAATGAGGCGTTAAAGTTTACTTTCTACACTGAGTCTTATGGAGGAATAAAACTTCAAACCTCTTTTTCTCAGTTTCATCTTGATGTGGGTTGGTTCCCTTCCGGTGAACTCTGTCCATTTAACATAATATTCTATCGAAAAGTGGTTGGTGTACCGCGGATAGGTACTGAGACAACAAAACGCTAAGGAAGGTGGGCACGATCATTCAGTCACAAAATAATGACGATAAAAATCGGAATAAAATCGAAGAGCGATCCACTCGACGACGGGGATCTATTCATTATAAGTCATAAAGTAGGTCCATTCCTCGCAGATGGACCTTGAAATCGCGGCTTAAGGGCCTCGGGTCAGTGTCGCTTCACCATTGACCAACAGATAATCGGACCACGGGCCGGTGGCTTAATGACTTTCGAGGATTATTAGGAGACCGAAAAAAAAGTCGCAATTATAATGTGGTGGAATGGGCAGCGATTGGAATTGGCGATTGCTCCGTGATGGCTATCTACTTACAGTTCACCTTACGATTTAGGACTTCCAAACCCAAAACTACTCGATGAGGGCTACGAAAATTGTTCGTTCAAGAGTGAGCTCAAAATATTTTTGATTTACTCAGTGTGTTTTTCTCGGATTTTATCGGTAAAAATTATAACCGGCGGTATCTCTTACTAGCAAAAGACCCATTTCGCGCAATATTTAAAGATGACCTCAAGACCAAAAGCCGTACATTTTTCAATTCTTGTGACTCCATGTGATGGGCCCATGGTTAAAGTTAATTTTCTCTGACAGCATATTCTCCATCGACACAGCACTTCTTCCTTTAACAGAGCTGCGGACTGATTTTTGAAATTGATAGACAAAAGGATGGACAAAGATGACATAGGGAGTGTGGAGCGATCCTTTCGGTTGAAATGGGTCGTTCCTATAGACTTTGGCGAAAATGATGGGCGCTTAGGGTATCTCGATAGTCGCCGTTAATAAGTGTATTACCTACCTTCCTCGTCCATTGCAACCACCCGCGCTTCCACCATTTGGATTGTCTTCTTTGTCTATCGCTTTGCCTACAAATTTCAACAATCAGCCCGCAGTGTAGGGAAACTCTGGTAAAAATTGGCAGTAGGACCTGTATTCCAAAATACTATAGACCCACAGATTTCCTTTAGCTCCTATAGCCGGCTATACAATTTCTTATAGCCAATGTTGATAAAGCTACAGTTAAGCGATAAACTGTATAGCCCGGCGGTAGGAACTATAGCCCGGCTGTTTAGTTTTGTATCGCTTTGTAAAGCCTACTGTATGATTTCCTTCGCTTTTTACGGCCAGCTATATGATTTTCTATCGCCTTCTATAGCAGGCTGTAAGAATTCCTATGGTATTTAGAAACGCAGCTCCTATTGCCAATTTTTACCAGGGAAGCAATGGTATTCCAAAAATAAGCCAAAAATTATTTAGGTAGTTATTGGTAGCGTAACGTAACGTAACGTAACGTAACGTAACGTAACGTAACGTAACGTAACCTAACCTAAATTATTACTTTGAAACGCAGCTCCTATTGCCAATTTTTACCAGGGAAGCAATGGTGTCTATGTCGTTCAAAAAATGAGCCAAAAATGTGATTCCTCACTCCTGAGTTGGGTCCAACTGGACAGTGCAATGCTCACGAATTGTTATTCAGACTGCGCACGGCTTCACGTGAATCCTCACTTTCACGCGCAATGCGGCGCGACGGCGCGACGGCGGCTGATGATGATGTGTTCCGCGCGCGTGACGGCGCTTCGTCGCGTAATAGTCTCGCCGCGTAATAACGGCGTATCGTGCGTAACGGCCGGGGATCTCACGTCTGGGGGTCGAATCAATACCCACCGTTCGACGATCAACACAAATTGACCAATCGCCGATCTCCGGACTTGCTCCGCTCCGTGCACCTTCGATATGTGTCACTAAGATTCACCTTCACGTTGTCGGATGAGTATACTGCGTTGAAGATAATCAAATTCTGTTCACTTTTTGAGAATAAGTCGGTCAATTGACTCGTGGATCGAGCCTAATTCAGTGGCGATTTTGCAAGTTGGCAACGTTGTTTTTCCTCCATTGTTTGGCGCAATGCGTGAAGTACTCACGCAGTCTTGTAGGCGCTATGCGTTTCACGCTGACCGCACTGTGTTTGGCGCAATGCGTGAAGTATTCATGCACTCTTGTAGGCGCTATCCGTTTCACGCTGACCACAATAACCGCACTGTGTTTGATGCAATGCGTGAAGTATTCGTGCAGTCTTGTAGGCGCTAATATGTGTTACATGCCGATTGCCGCGCCGAGGGCTTCTCTTTTTCATCTCATGTCCTCGTCATTATTTCCCCCTAAGTCGCGCCGTTCCAGGCCAAATTGTGTGTTCGGTTTCTCTCTTAACTCGACTAATTATGAATGAGAGATTTTGTAGCCTTTTCTCGTTTGTAATTTTTTTTTTCTAAATACGATTTTTTTATACCTACATTTAAAAAATTGTAAAATATGCCGTTCCCTATAGATTTACCGCTATGGGCCGCGGCCCATGTGGCCACCCCCTTAGTCCGGCCCTGGAATCAGGTATAATACAGGTATAAATGACTGCATACCAACAAAACAGGAAAGAGATTGCGCTCAATTCTTCTAGGCATGAAAAAGGACCTTATCAAACAAATTGACTACATTTTGCAATTTAGGGGTTTCCGGCTACACAGGGATGTTGTTTGTCGCCAATATTACTGTTTTCATTGGCTCTTTGGAGGAATAATGCCACTTACAAGACAGCAGTCTTGCCTGAAACTACGTCATTTTTTGCGCACTTACGGCTTTCTCATAAGTCGCGTTTTTATACACTGGGGGAAAAAAGCACATTATATCTAGAGTACAGACTCTTAAAAACATTGACAAGAAAAAATACTCTTGATTCAATCGGATTTTTGCTGAAATCAAGAGCCAAGCCTCCTAATTTGAGCGGATTTCCTTTTGATTTAAGCAAAAATCTGATTGAATCAAGAGTATTTTTCCTTGTCAATGCTTTCAAGAGTCCAGACTTCTAGATCCAATGTGTTTTTTTCCCAGTGTATAATTAAGGTGAATTCCGCTGTTTTAGCTATTTCAGCGATTTCAGCTAAAAGAGATGAGACAATTGAAGAAAACTCGATTTCGAATCGCTATCACGGCAGTTCGCCTAGCGTAATGGACGCTCAAAAGAGGCACATTTTGGCAGCACTGCTATTTAGCATATCATTAGCACATGATTTGAGTGTCCCAGTGGCAAAAGCCAAGGTCTAAGGAGCCGCGCTCGGTGCCCTCTGAAACGAAATTAACGCAGGATCAGTGCACACGGCAAGTTCACGATTCGAGCAATCACTCGTAGCCCATGAAACTTCAGATGCCTTCTTTATCGGGGCTTCTTTCTTCTTCATTCAGTGTCCAGGAGGTTCGTCTGCTTGTTCAGGAGGCCATGAATCATCGACAATTCCGGCGTGTTTTAATTTTCTTACGATCTTTTTGAAAAGTCTTCACTTTTTATTCTCAATTGGACGTTAACAATTATAATGTAAATGGAAAAGTCGCTCCATCGCATCGTGTGAAAAATCAAGCAGCTACTTGAAGGAGATAGCCTGGGTGGAGGAATACTGCAAAGCAGCGCTTAATTTTTTTTTTTTTTTTTTTTTTTTTTTTTTTTTTTAATTTTTGTAAAACGGAGTTTAGCTATATATTTTTCATTTTATAGTTTTATTTATGTCTTTGATTTTATTTCTGCATAATTTTTTTTCATCCATGTGTTTGATTTTATTTCTCCATATTTTTTTTTTTTATTTTAAAGAAAGAGGTAACTCAATAATAACCGTAAAAGTCCACGAATAAGGAAGCTAATTCGATGAAGAGGAACGAAAGGGAGAATTTAATCATCTCTTCATCAGTCGAATAAGTCTCAATCGATGAGCATACTTAAAAGACACGTGAGAAAACTTGGTTTTCGTCATCGACCAGTGGACTTGAATCGAAAGTCACATGGCGAGGTATTGACCTCCGTTTTCCTCGAGACGAAGTCATTCTCTGACCAATCATCAAGACCCTAAAGGCACGTGATAATAAGACAAAAGGATAAAGCGCAGCCCCTCGCTAGGAAAAAAAAGGACTAGAGGAGAGAGAGAAGAATGAAAATTGTAAAACAAACACGGAAGGGCTTTTCGGGGAATCCACTTGCTCTAGTTCGACAACTAAAGGTCGCTGTATGCGCGGGTCCCGGGCGGGGATCAAGGAGAGTGAAAAGCACGGGAGGGGCGGCGGAGCTGGGTCGCGGGGCGCCTCGCCGGAACAGGAATGAATGGGCTCGGGCGCGCGGGGCGGGGGGTGGGGAAGGGGCGCGGGAGCCCCTCGGCTTATTTTGAACGGGGCTGCGTCGAGAAGTGGGGCGCCGGATCCCAGAATGAACCATTGATCGAGGGAGGGGCGGGGGGCGCTGCGGGGGCGGTGCGTCATCAGCACGGGGCGCGTCGGGTTTTCGGGGCGACCCGGCCCCGTGACCCCATTTCGGGCCCCGGTCGCTGCACCCAGCGCTGACGCTGACGCTGTCCCGCTGCAACGATGACGTCATTCGCTTCCGCGTTGCCGCCCCGCCCAGCTACTCGTCTCGGTTGGAGTCCCTTTATACCCAGAGTTACGACATGTCAATTCTGGTCGGGCTGGAAGTGGCCTAAAAAAAAAAGAATCCAATTCTGATTGGTTCTCGCTCATGGAGTCACCAAAGGATTACGTAGCATGGTGTCAACGATTACGGTGTCAACAAACAGTTCTTCTAAGTTTTTGTTGACGCCGTGATGATCCAAAATTAAAAAATTCTGATTCTTATGAAATCTGATCACGGCGTCAACGATCACGACGTCAACGAAACTCAAAACTCAAAAACTTGAAAACTTCATTGATTTTCCCTGTCGGTTTAGCAGAATTTTCCGTATGAATTTCAAGCTATGAAGTCAGCTTGTTTTTCTCCGAAAGAAAAAGGTCATAAGGGTATTTTGAAACACCGCAAGGGAACAACATGGTTTTGCACCTGGGCCATCGACGTAATTCTATTTAGCGTACCTAATCGTCCCATTAATAATCTTCACCCTTGGATAGAGTCCCCTTATAGAGAAAGTTGAGACAAAGTGGCTTCTGGATGTCACAAACGGGAATAAAGATTACACAAATAGGACGTTTTTTGTAATCTTTGATGAACCCAATACCTGTCTCCGGTTCCCCTCTCATTTCATTTTTTCCTTGCCGTACCCCCAATTCCCCGGTCCATTTCAGTTTAAAATCTTTGCAATCGGTTAAAATGTAATCTTTATTCCCATTTGTGACACTCTGAAGGCCTACACTGGGAAAAAATCACATTGGATCTAGAGTCCAGACTCTTGAAAACATTGACAAGAAAAAATACTCTTGATTCAATCAGATTTAAGCTTAAATCAAAAGGAAATCCGCTCAAATTAAGAGGCTTGGTTCTTGCTTTAAGCAAAAATCCGATTGAATCAAGAGTATTTTTTCTTGTCGATGTTTTTAAGAGTCTGGACTCTAGATCCAATTTTTTTTTTTTTTTTTTTTTCCAGTGTAAAATATGGGAGCCAATCAGAAATGGGTTCGCGTTGTCTTAACTCTTATCATAAAGGGACTCTACCCTTGGAGAAAACCACGGAAGCTGCGGGAGAAGCCAAATGCCGGAGCTTACGATTTTCCCGGGCGTTTGGCAACTTCACAGCGGTTACCTTAGCCCTTTGGGATGCGGCGTCACAGCCGATGCCCTGGAAAACTGGAGCCGCGCCGCAAAGACTAACGTACATTCTGTCCCTCACCCGAATAATCCCCCCCCCCCCCATCCCTCCTCCCAGCAGCGAGACACGTTCGTTCGGCAGACAAAATGTCGAAGGGCCCAAGAATCTCGAACTCTCCTTAACAACAAAGAAACACCCGTCCCTGCCCGTCGCAGTTTATTCCCTACGAGATTTTAAGGTTACCTTTAAATCTAATTCTAAATTATTAAAAAAATTGGTGTTGTAAATTAGTTACGCCTACACCGATCATTAATTGCTCCGCCGTTCAAAGTACAAACGCCATATCTCCATTCATCACTTTCCCAATGTTTTCAGACAAAATGTTGTTTTACAAGAAACCTAACAAATATCCACCCTTCATTTTTTCGATACACCACCGTTAAAAGATGAAAAAATGTAGCCTTTTGGCAATTACATTTTCTTGTAATAGAACAGTGCGTACTGGAAAAAAATTCAATGTTTTGAGTGAAGTTACGGTGATTTTGCTGTGGACGGTAGTGCCTGTAAATTGTGCTCCGCTGTATTCTACTGATGATGGGCCTTAAGGCCTAGCACGGCGATTAATCGCCGCGATTGTTGGTTCGGGTCGCATCGCTCAACGCAATACAATCAACAGAGCCATCATTCACGTATACACCTACATTAATCGCCGCGATCAGCGCTAATTGTTAATGTTATTATAACCTTAAAATGATCATATCTTATCTAGTTATCATATTGATAACAGGAAAGTCGTAATACTGGCCCAAAGACTATTGCCTTTTTTTAATGAATGCAGATGAAATTTTCAACTGATAATGTTCCTATTTCTGAAGTTCTGGTGCCTCTCAATAATAAGTGGCTAATGAACGGAACACACTTCGCTGCAATTTTAACAATTTTCGCATCAAATGTAAAAATAAACATA
Source organism: Bemisia tabaci (assembly GCF_918797505.1). Taxonomy (NCBI): domain Eukaryota; kingdom Metazoa; phylum Arthropoda; class Insecta; order Hemiptera; family Aleyrodidae; genus Bemisia; species Bemisia tabaci. The sequence continues at coordinate 17,776,602 of NC_092794.1, read as the reverse complement.
CTAAAAACTAATTGACGAGCACTCGAAACAGAAGAACGTAAACAAAAACACATGTAGTTACTGTGGATTTCGCATCCATCAAGAATAAACAGGACTCAACAAATGCATCTACTCGCCCAAAAAGTAGGATTGAATCCTACTTTGGATTCAATCGCGGCGATTGGAGAAATTCCGAGAATTCACTGTCGCGGCGATTGACCGAATACACCTGCTTTTAAAACGCCGCGATTGCAATCGCGCGATTAATCGTGTGTATCTAGGCCTTAAGCCGAATGCATCTGGATATGTAATAAACGGATTTTTACCCGCATTTACTTGGTATAGCTCTAGTCGAAAAACCCTAGTTGCAGAACAAATTTTCATTTTTCAAAAAAGTATAAAAAAAACAAATCGGTTTTCTAAATGGTAGTTTTATATGAAATACGTGTAACGCTTATGTAAAAAAAATCAAAGTTCAGACCTGACCATAATATATAAAAAATGATAAAAGCTAGATAAGGTAATTTTTTTTATGGACAATTTTTTATTTTCTTATATAACAGCATATGAAAGTATTAAAAGTGATCATTTTTATGTAACTATTATATAAAAAAAGCTCATCATTTTCGTGAGCTTTTTGTGTATTAGAAGATTTTTTTGTATGTTTGCGAAAAGCTCACGAAAGTTATGACTTTTTTTAATATAATGGTTACATAAAAATGTTCACTTTTTACACTTTCGTATGCATGAATTATATAAAAAAAGTTAACTTTCGTAAATAATCTTATCTTTTCCTTCTATGGTTCTGCTACTGGGACGCTTAAATGGATGGCTCAAACGCGAAATCACGTATCTCCATTGCGGCGTTTCAAAAGTATAAGCTACGCAGATTGCGCGCTATGGAGTGGATTTCGTTCTTTTTTTATGTGTCTATCGTGATTTTTGAGCGAATGTTCCCTCCTAAAGTATACTTATAGTTGGCTGTATCTCTTGCGTCCAAAAGACCCAATAGTGAGCAAATTTTTAGTTTTTTTGCACCAGCCCAAGCCTTGTGACAAATTTAAAAAAATACCCTAAGAGAACTTCCCTGTTGGTAAATACGCGATTTTTTCCTGCTGCAAGTGGTGCATTCGTGATGAAGTTCTTCCGACACACTCTACACTGTTGCCAGTCTGTGTTGAATTTATCAATCCTTCCTCACAATATCTAAAAAAAATGTCATTGCAATCTAAAACACGAGAGTTGTGATATTGAATTTTATCATGTGAGCACTGCAGCGGCTTCTTTTTGCTTTGAAACAGATGATTTCAAACTGATATTAAGAGCATCGATGGTGAAAACAAAATAATACTACTTCAGAAATATCACTGTTTATGTACAGGATTCTTGTTGTAACAGAACCTTCTAACAAATTCTTAGAATACCTGTTCAAATTGTACATAACAATTTTCTTCAATTTTCTCGAAAAGGAGGATACTTTATTCATCGTGCACAAGTAGTGTTTCTAACTCACCTCTGTAAGTATAAAATGTACTTTCTAAAAAAATAGAAACGTGTTTATCGTACGAGCATAACAAACGAACATTAATAGGTTCCCCTCTTGCCACCTCAGCCAGTAAAAAAAGGAATACTATCCCTTCTTCTCATAATGATCAGTGAATAAACTGAACAGCTAGAAGAGAATTATCAGCAATATCCATGATTATCGTCTGACTGAAGATATCTCATGGATTTTTCCTCTCTCTTTTTCACTGAGGGCTATGAAAAGGGACAATTAAAATCACAGTATCGTATTTGCGGGTTCTCATGAGATTACAAAATGATTCGATGAGAGCCCTCTTTTGGTAAAAAAAATTGAGGACCCTTCAAAATTAGATGCTTGTTGGCAACCTTGCTAAGACACATCACCCTGCGATTGGGTTGGCAGCAGTTGCTGATTTTGGCGTTTGGAATCTGATTCATATTCGTCGCACGCAGTACCCTTACTCCCCGAGTATTTTTATCCAACACTTATATATACCTTCATTGATTTGTCTGGACGATTATTCGTTGATTGTTCTTTTGGCGTGGCAGAATGGATATCGACAAACAGGTAATTTTAATTTTATGATTTTTAAGAGAAAAAGCACTTAAATTTCAGCCGCTTTAAAATTACCCGAGAAATATTATTTGCCTGTAATAAATATATTTATAACTTGTTTTTATTTGAATTTTAAATTTTAAATGCCCTCTGATGGACAGAATTGATCTCGGAAGAGAGTGGCTCAAATGAAAGTACTTTTAAGTCGCCTTGATATTGATGTGAAAAATAGAGGGAGAATTCGTTGAACCAATTGTTGTATATAATTAAGGGCAGAAAAGAACGGTTGAAGACTTCGTGTATTTTTGTTTCGTTTTATTTTATTTTCTACTCTTGTGGCAATTTCGGGTCTACACAGTATGGAAACTACAGGATATTAAAGTTTATCCCGTTTTTCTTCAATTAGGAAATAAAGAAAGCATGGAACTTAAAATTAAAATAGAAAGACCAAGTAGAGAAGTTAAACGAGCCTCATTTTATAAGGCATACATGGATATTGAGTGCATTAAACGAATGATTACCTCGGACAACGATGAGAGATGCGATAAGTTGTTAAAAGTGACACGGCGCCAGATGCAACTAAACCTGCTCAATGGTCGAGCGGGTTGTATGCAGAAACATTTGAAGGCGCTCTAGCTTCTTATATTTTTGCCCCTCACGATGTCTCATGTTACGCCATGTTGCTTCGTGTTAAGTTCGTTTTGAAGGGCTCTTTGATCAATGTATTATTCGGGGTTTAGGAACTCGTAATTTTTGAGGAAGCAACACAAAAATATGAACTTTAATCATTCGTGCTTGTTGAAATAAGACAGTTTCAAGATAATGTTGTTTTTAAAAATACTTAATTATATTTGCTTATCGGGACAGTGATATATTTGTGGTAGTCACAAATGATGAGACTGCTTGGTTTGTCTAGAAATTATGTAAGCAAATGCAATTCTTATTCAACCCTATTTTCCCTTCGGCAAATGATTAAACAGTGATACGAAACGAGATAGAAATTATGTCCTGTTTCACAAGCGCAAGGTTATATTTTATGTCATAACGAATTACGGTGGAGCAATTATTCAAATTTTTCTTTGGAGAATATTAGCTGAAAAATTCCCATTTTTATTGTGTCCACAAATAACCGCTGAAAACAAAATATAAACGATGAGGCAAAAACATACATCCAGTTTACTGTTTCAATTTTATGAAAATAAAACTGGCCGACACATTTTTATTCATCCTTTATTTACATATCGATGGCCAAAGTGAGAAATCACGTGTCTCTTTTTACAGACTTTCTGTCATATTTTGTTGTTTTCTTATGAAAACTATGATAAAAATTATTATTTTTGAAAATTTCCTTTGATTTTTTTCTAATTTGGAAACATTTCAAACCGTAAAGCTCGCTTATTCTCCTCTGAAAAAACAAAATAGAAGCGGAAATTTTGAAACTTTGCGATGAAAATACGCGGTTTTGCACTTTGGCCATCGATATTTCAATGGGCCTGTTGCATGCAAGAGATACAGCCGCGCGAATAGACATTTTAGGGGTTAAATGACACGAAAATTACGATGGTCTCATTGAAAAAGTCTGAAATACACTCCTTACTGCGCAATTTGCGTTGTTATGAGCGCGCTTTTTTAAATGTCCCGCGTCTGGGGGCAGTTTTCTAATCACCGGAAACAAGCAAACGGCGGGCTCGGTGATTTCCGGAAGATGCCGAGTCGTTGTTGTTGTTGTTGTTGTTCTTTTTTCCTTCAGTTTGTTTACAACCCAACGTGATCTCTCATAGTGGTCCATGTACGCTTTATGTGGTAACGAAATCGATCAACTTTTAAATATCCAACGCAATCCTTCTACATTTCATTTCACGATATCACGAGCTCCGATTTTTAGGTTATGTTGTCAGTTTTAGTTGACCGAAATAGCCGCGAGTTGCCATCAGAAAACTGCCCCCAGACGCGGGAAATTTGAAAAAGCGCGTTCCTAACAACGCAAATTGCGCAGTAAGGAGTGTATTTCAGACTTTTTCAATGAGACCATCGTAATTTTCGTGTCATTTAACCTCTGAAAAGTCTATTCGCACGGCTGTATCTCTTGGATGCAACAGGCCCATTCTCTCCTTTTTTTCTTTTTTAAGCGTGCCTATAGGGCTCGCTTTTTGAAATCACTCGGATGTACTGTAGTACAGCACACCGATCGACCAATGCTTTTCAAGGGGCGGTCCGAATTTTTTTTCCGTCGGATCCGTTCTTCCGTTTTTGAACCGTTATAGTGTCAAGCCCTGAAGGTCATTCATCGAGAAACCGAATTATCCTGTTACTGGAAACCCTTGAGAACATTTTCCGTGGAAACCGTATTATTTTCTTTCATAGGTACGTCAAATAAGCTTTTCTACGCTCAGAGGATTTAAATTAGAAGTTTAAATGCCGCCATAACTATTTAGCGAATCAGCGTCTTTTCAAAAGCGGTTAAACCCAAGTTGGCTGCATCTCCATAGTTACAACTGCAGCGAAGTGAGCAATCTCCAATTCGACCAATTGGAAGGCAGAGTTTTGGAGGTTAGGTTCCCTTGTTGATTCTCTGAGTGTAAGTTGCATTTTTTGCATTATTTCCAGAAAAGATACCTTAAAGTCTCATTTTAATACAAATCAATCGAAGAAAAGAGAAAAGACAAAGTTTGACTCATTAAACAGAGTAAACTCCATACTCTGCTGCTGCAAACTGAGCAATCTCCAACATGACGCAACAAACTGAACAATTTCCAAACTTTAATTTGAAATTCTGATGAACCAATTCAGTTAAATGATTTATGATGTTATTTTCTTTGTTCATCCAATATAATTATGTTACTTTCTTTATTCAATAAAATGTATTTACATTCAACGGTATCAAATCAATAATTCCTCCCCAATTTGCAGAGAGTACTAATTTATACACATCTCGTTGAAATGGAAATAGTGCACACACTAGATTTCAGTTCTTCGGCACGCTTTTCCAACATATTCATGTTGGATGTTTCTTCTTGTTTGTCTTTGTTTTCATATCCCTTATTGAAATTTTCGTTCCAACATTTTCTGAGAGTCGATAAAATTGAGATAAAAATATGGAAATTAATGTAGCATTATGAAGTATTAGAGTTCACTCAGCGAAACCACACCAGATTTCTTAGAAATCGCATAAAGCTTATATCAATATCGTGCTCATTATTTTGGAAATATAATAATATCCATGCGTACTTCTCCAGTTTAATAGCAGTGCGGGTACATGACATAAATCACATTAGCACACATTAGAGCTAGTAGTAATTGCATCTCTTTCCTCTACGGAGTATTTACCTATGCTGAAGCCAGCATCGAAGGTGGAAGAAATTGAGAGTGAGGTTTTGGCAAACGCCGTTAAGATCGCGTAATAGTGGTGCTGAGCTTGGAATAACAATCGCTACTATGAAACCCTGCATTGCTATCGGAAGTCATTGAATCACCTTCCTGTTGTTGTCATGGGTCCACGTATAGCAATCGCAGTAATTTCATTTAAATAAATCCCATGAACAAATACATACTTAACTTTATAATTATAATAATGGTGTTGTTGGTGTAGGAAAGCAGGATCATATATTTTAACAAATAAAACTTGAGAGCAAAAAAATAGAAAATAATCCATTTTTACCACATTTGTTTGGAAATCATATTGAAAATATAAAAAAGACAAGTGTATAGGGTGAGAATTGAAGCATCTCAAAGATATGGTTCCTTATTCAGTATTCGAAAAACTGGAAAAATTGGAAGCACTAGAAAGTAAATTATAGATAAGATATTAGCGTCCGTTGTTTACATCTGGGAGAAAATTCAAGCTTCCCGCTCGCTTGAAAAAAAAAGTATGTAGGTCAAAAATATATAGGTAATTGATAATTAAAAATAAAGTAATCGTATATTTTAAGACATTTACGTAAATAATGAAAGTTACATTTTAGAAAGAGGGAAAAATCCTTTCTCCTTTAATATCAAGCGTTTGTAAACTTGCTGAGAGCAGTTAAGTACGCTTAAAAATGATTCCGTCGTGAATAACACTAAAATTATCTCTTAATCTGATTTGACCCTAGTACGTTCTAGACAAGCGAAAGGTTTGACTATACGGACGCTGGAACTTCTCATTATCATTCTAATACAGTATTCCTTGAACTTGTTGTTGCAGGTACTGCTGCTACTGTTGCCTATATTCTTACGAGGCTTCAATAACGTAGCTGCGAGTATAGGCCATGGTCCAAGCCTTCTTCCAGCTCCTCTTGTTGTCGGCTGGACCAAGTACGTCCCTCAGGCGGTGCCACCTCACGCCTGGACCTCCACGTACCTTAACACTGGCGTCCGAGTCCTCCCTGCGCCTCCTTACTATGCCCCAGCTTATCCCCATCCTGTCCCCGTACCCTACCCAGCCCAACCCCTCATCCCTGCTACTCCTATCCCCACACTAAACGCCGCAACCCCTCTAGTACCTACTCCTACCTTTAACTCTGCCCCTCCTCCACCACTCACTCCTGCTTTCAACCCCACAACACCACTCTTTCCTACCCCTACCTTTAACTCTGCCCCACTTCCTACCCCAACTTTCAATTCTCCAAGACCCTTCCTACCTACCCCAGCTTTCAACTCTCCAAGACCCTTCCTACCTACCCCAGCTTTCAGCTACGCTCCATCCTTCCCCACCCCTGTTTTCAACTCTCTTCCACCCTTCACCCCCACTCCGATCTCACCCCCACCGACATTCAGAGGAAACCCGGTTTTCAAGTCACCATATCCGGTTCCCTTCCCCCGACCGGTAGAGCCAGGACCAAACTCTGACCCGAGGGTGCCCGCGTCACAACCCTCGGGTAATTTGTTCGCGTCTCCCGGATTTCAAGGGAATTTCGCTTCGCCATACGTGAGCCACCCCAGCGTTGGGGGCCCTCCTCGACCTTACCCTATTCGGGGCTCCCCTCCGTCGTATAGCGTGACTGAGCTTGATCCTGAAGATACGTATGGGCCCCCTCCTAACCCTTACGTCGGAAAGTACCTCTCTGCACCTTCTGAAAAGTACGGACCACCATCACGTGTGGACCGGTTTCGAGAGCACCCTAATCATCCGTCGGTGTCCCATGTTGTGAGAATCGTTGCCAGACCATCGAGGTATTCGGAGTTTTTCCGATGAGCTGTTACTTACGATTAGGCAGGGAGCCTCACAGAGTTAAAGACTTGACTTGAGAAATTGTAAAAAAAGAGAAAAAAAACTTGTGCATATCTTGTATAGTTACAGTTCCTATTACTCTATTAGAGAAATGTAATTGATGTATTTTTGTAATAAACTTTTGATGTTTTGTTTCATATGTTCACGTCTTCGATTTTTATTCCATGCATGGGTGAAATTCATCAAATATGAGATAGGTTTTTGCAAGCTTGGCTGGTCTGTTGCACATAAGAGATGCAATAAAGTGACCAGACTTTTTGCATGTAAAACACGAAAATCACGTTGATTACCTCAAAAAAGTCTGAAATCTACTTCCTAGCGCGCAATTTGCTAAGTTTGTAACAAGTTTTTTTTTTTTTTTTTTTTTTTTTTTTTTTTTTCAAATTTATCGCATCTGCGGACAGCTTTCCATAGTGGCAGACAATCAGGTTTGCTTCGATGGAGACTCTAGGAAACCTAACGTAAATAAACAAACAGTCTCGCGATCTATTAAAAACTTTCCTCGCGTAAAATTTCAATCGATGTAAGGTTTCCTTTTTTGCAAAACAAGGAGCAAAGAGGGGAAACAGATACCAGAAAACGAAGGAAACCATGCATTAGAAAAATTTTGCAAAATTGTTTGTTTATTTAGGTCAGGTTGTCTCGAGTTTCTTCCCGGGCAAACCTGACTGTAGGCAACTACGGAAAACTACCCGCAGACAAACTAATTTGAAAATGCGTGTTACAAATTACGCAGATTAAGCGTCGAGGGGTACATCTCGAACATTTTTGACGTGACCAACGTTATTTTCGAGAGATTTCATACATTGAAACTCTATTCACATGGCCAAGCCTCCTGCGTGCAACAGACCCATTGCATGATATTAGGGCATAGAGTACATAGAGTCGTAATGTAAATGGGACAGCTGGCGCCATGTTCTGGTCGACGAGTTTCGAGCCCGGTGTACGCCGAGCTTTGATCACTTTTTGGATACATTTTCGATCCGAAATGGAGATGGAGAATGTCCTGTAGTATTTCCTATCCTCTTATTTGTTTATACGTCGAATGGCCGGGTCCTTGTGTATCGAAAACAATCGATTATGCATTGAAAAAGTGACCTGGTCTTACACAAGAGTCTCGGGACTCGGGATCTGGAATATGTTTAGAAGAGACGCCAGCTGACCAGCTCTCCCACTTTCATTACGACTCTGTGTACTCTATATATTAGGGACAGCATTATTGGGAAAAAATAAGAGGTTGGAAAGGAAGGGGGGGGGAGAGAGAAAGAGAGAGAGTACAGCATAAGAACCGTACTATTCTTTGAATATTGCAGTCTGAAAAAAATGCTGTATTGAAAATTGCGGGGGACAAAATTGAAGGCGCTTCGACTTGATCTCTTGACACACGCTGCCTTGGACTTGTGTCTCGCAAAGCCATCATCATGATCCTTGAAAAGGAAGAAGCATTTCTTAAAGATCATTTCATTTTAGCTATTCGGTAAAAAAAGAGAGAAAAAGTATTTCCTGTCAGAATTATTGAAATAATCAAAATTAGGCATGAAGTTTTGGCCATTTTAAAAGAAACTCCAAACTTCAAGCCTAGTTTGAACTTGAGATAGCTTCTCATTTATTGGGTCCAAGAAATCATTAAACACGTACTTACTTTAGGGAAATTTATGCGACCAATTTCACGCAATTTTTGCGAAGTTCAGTTTTATTCCTAGTTCCCCTCAAAATATAAATTTTAGTTTGTAATAGTAGTAGTATATACGATTTATTTGGCTCTTAAAATTCTCTATTCAGGAGCTTTTCAGAACAACGGTCCATACTATAACCTATTCCTCCTGGAAAAACGCGTCACGAACGTTCATTGTTGGATTCTACAAACTTTGTGATAAAAAGGTAAAAATTTAATAGAAAAGAAAAGAGAGACTACAGGAAGTAACGTTGAAAAGTACTATATCGGCATGGAGCTGAATAAATGTTTTTATACATACTATTTCCTACTGTCAAGCATGATAAATCAAACTTTAAAGTTCACACAAACGAATTCATCCAAGAGGATATTTAATTTAATCAGTGAAATAAAGTTAGTTACATAATTTTGGAAACTTGGAATATCCATGCTGAATGATTTTTTTGAGAAGCGTTGATTTTATAATTAATGTGATGACGTGTCCTATGATTTTTGCATACCCGATGATCCTAAAAAATTAATATTCGATTGATTATAATAGAAGAAAGAAGATCAAAGTTCAGCCAAACAGGCCGCCAGTATCAATCGGCACGCGCTGAACCTATTAAATAATATGAAAAAAGTTTAATGTGCCGTGCTCATAATTTAGCGCAAAGAAGAGTCGTTTGGAAAAAACTCGAATCTAGACAGAAAAAAATTGTTTTTTTAAAAATGCGAAAAAACTGATACTTTTTAAACAAGTCATAAACTGTTGATGTCTTTGCGGAACGGACTAAATGATAATGAATTTATTCGATCATAACCTTCCGAATGGTAGGAAAAAATGTATGCAGGAAAAAATACCAGGAAAGAGAACGAACGGATAAAAGAAATGCGTTGGGGCCGTATTAAAAAAAAGGAGTGGAAAAAACTGTGATAAAAAATTCGCCTCGTCAGATTTTAACCGTAGGCTCTGCGGTGCACCTGAAACATTTACAAAATATATCGACGGTGAAACTACCAAACCACGTATCTCGCTTGCGGTGTTTAAAAATCTACGCTCATATTTTATTTTTTTGAAGTAGACCAAATCAATATCATTCCTTGAAATTTTCACGGAATTTTCTCCGCACAAAGAGGAAAAATCACAGAAATTTTCAAGACTGAATGTTGCTGATTTTTTCATTTAAAAAATAAAGTATGACAGGAAGTCTGCGACGTCGCAAACCGAGATACGTGGTTTGGTAGTTTCACCGTCGATATGTTAAGGGACGAGGCGAGGCGTTACTAATCGAATTAAGCCGTATTTCGACGGTGAAACTACCAAACCACGTATCTCGGTTTGCGACGTCGCAGACTTCCTGTCATACTTTATTTTTTAAATGAAAAACTACTTAACGTCCAGTCTCGAAAATTTCTGTGATTTTTCCTCTTCGTGCGGAGAAAATTCTGTGAAAATTTCAAGGAATGATATTGATATGGTCTACTTCAAAAAAATAAAATGCGAGCGTAGATTTTTAAACACCGCAAACGAGATACGTGGTTTGGTAGTTTCACCGTCGATTTGGAAAAGAGGAAATACGTTTTAAACCAGCTGAAATTACAGAAAAAAAATGTACACAAAAAACACAGCATTTACTCGAAACAAAGTGAAGCTCCTTTGTGTCTGTATAACGAACACAGTTTTATAAAGCCGAAAATGGGTCCTTTACAGGTTTGCCCAGACTTCTTAAACGCCACATAGAGGAAAAGAAGTTCCCAACATTTTATTAAAAATACAGCTAAATTGGAAATTTTATAAAATCAATTCGTCTGTGTTGTTTTCACATCTTTATCAGACGGTTCAGGAAAAAAATGAAGTGAAAATGCTAAATGTGGCTGAGAAAAAACGAGTTGGGTAATTTTTATCGATTTTTTTAATTATTTCTTTTTGTCTATATTTTGCGATTCGCCAATAATAATGTTGAAGGAAGGAGAAATTTTAAATTAATATTAATGAAATTTACTTGACGTCTATTTTGTGGGGTATCACTGCATTTTGGGCGACGACTGTTTATATTTTTTGCTTGGCGGTTCATCTTTACATGGGAATGTTTTTTGTGGGATTATCCTTTAGTTAAATAAAGTTAAGGGTTGGGTCAATAATTATGAAAGACGCAAATCCCCTTAATTTTAATGAAAAAGAAGTGTTTTGTATCGTAAAGTTCATACAGCTGTTTTTTGTCTTATGCGAGAGGTCCTTGTGTAAAAATCACACCCCTCCGGACAATTGGCGCTATGGGGTGTCCTACATAACACCTCGAGGAACATTTTCAAGGGGGAGCTGCCACGTAGATGTGGATATTTTAGGAAACCCATTAACGAAACGGACAGACATACGAGGGCAAGATTCCGACGGACGAGTGAGATGTGAATGAGAGGGGCGGTCGCGAAATTAGGGCAATCGGAAAGTTGGACGCCTCACTGAAGACTCAATGTCATGTCCACTGCGGCCAAATTTCAGAATCAAATTTCCTGAAAACAATTGTATTATATCACCTAAGGCATTTCAACAACATCGCCAGCTTTTTCCACGAGTGTTTGTCCCTATTAAAAGAGGGAGGGATTTGATGAAAAAATTCAAAAGTACGGTATTGCGATCAAGTAGAGGTGTGAAACATTTTCATCTTTCTTTACAGGAGAAGTCATGTAAAAACTTCACCGCATGACCGCATTTTCAACCTGATAAACATGACCATTTTGCAAAGCTTGATCTCTTCACCATTTAAACCAATCTAATATATGCTGCGAACTTCCATACTGCAAAGGCAATAGGTGTCAGATTATCTTATCGAACTTTCTTTGATTTTGTCTGCTTATTCCCGGGATCAAAAGGAACGGGGAAATGATCCCGTCGACGAAAACCGGGAAAATGATTAGTAAAGTTATCACAGTTTGTGATAGCACACAAGCAAAAGTTGTGTGTAACTAGCAAAAAATTAAAAAGCTTTGCACATCCTTAAGTTTGTACGGAACCACCTTAATATTTACAAAACGCACATTATATTTTCCTTTACTACATATTTTTTTCATCGATTAAAATGAGAATAATCCATACAGAGTGTGCAAACATTTCAAAGTCATGTGTTGAAAAACGCTGACTCCACGCACGAGATTAAATATAAGAGGCTAACACAAAGCGGAGCGGCGGCGCACTGGCGCCTACAAACCTAACAGGGATACTTCACGCATTGCGCAATGCGTGAAGTATCCCTCTTAGGTTTGTAGGCGCCACTGCGCGTTTAACGCTGGCTGCCCGCCCGTCGCGCCGCGCCGCAGCGTACCACGGCGCTTGAAGCAACTATTTCACGCCAGAGGTATTGCACAGTATCATACGAAATTGAAGGCGCTCCAACATATTAGAAATGGCAGGCATCCTTCAAAAGTACGGAGCTTTCCTCGCAAAATAAATCAAGATACTACGGCCCAAAAAGAGAGCGGTAGTCCAAAAACTCACTAAGTCCTAGCATGCGTAATTAGTAGTGTTTAGCATACACTTTATCGCCAGGCTGTTGCTTAATCACCATCGGCTATAAAAGGCTATAAGAAATTATGTTGCCGGCTATAGAAGCTATTGGAAATCTTACAGCCGGCTGTTGGTCTATGGTATTTTGGAACACAGATTCTACTGCCAATTTTTACCAGGGTATTCAGACACCAATCATAAGTCTGTTACATTTTCTGTTGTGACATATATTACAGCTTAAACGACCGAACTTCATTAAAATTTCAGGAAAATCATGGGTTTTTAGGAGTAGTGTAGAGAAGCTGTTAGCTGAGCTGGAAAGAATAAGTAAGAAGAAGAAGAAGAATCACCCAACCTAACCTAACCTAACTCGATTGAAAGCGATAATGTATGACACGGATTTGTGCGAGAGGTTGAATCATGATTGTAAGAAGTGCAGTATTATCTAACAAAAATAATAATAATAGTAATGAAATAAAAACTTAAAACTATGGAATATATAAATAACGATTATAAAAATACATAGCTGAAAAATTTGTTTGAAATAGTCCCCTTACACAAGAAAAAAATTCTTTGATTTAAAAAAACAAAAATACGAAAAAAAGTTGACTTGAATTTTTTTCTAATTTTTAGGAAAATTTGCTTTTGTTGTTAATTAATTTTTGTAATTAATTTTTTTCTCTTTTTTACTATTCAAACGAAGCTTTTTTCCAATTCAAAGGAATGTAACTTTGTCACCGATGACTAATTAAAAAAAAACAGGAGGCCGTTTTGGAAAGAACATTAGTATGCCCGCTCAAGAAAAAGGAAAAAAATAGGGCATTTTATGATAGACGACGATCTTCATTACAACTATCCAGTGACCCCTAAACGGTCTACATTTGACACACATTCACGGTGGACGAGTCCCGGGACGTAAATATAGGTGCGTTATGCGTTATATAACGCAATGCGCAACAGATACGCGATTGAGCGCCAACTTTCTGAGTTCGTGGTCCGATTGTCTGAAATTCGATTTGTCATCTTCTTTTGATGGAAGAGGTTAATGGACGCGCATCGATATTCATCGATATTGATCGATATTTCTCCCATTGCCCGTATAGTGTCCGCTGCAGCGCGGGTGGTAGACTATGTTGCCAGGTAATCCGAAAATATGACAGTTTCATGATCGCATCATCAGAAACTATATGTATGAAAGTCTTAAAGATGAGTTTTTGGGAGAAAAGTGACCGCCTCTGAGACTTTTGGAGACATAAGTATAGTAATTATAGTGTGGGCATTTTAATTCGAGACTTGAGCATGAGTTTTGGGGGTAAATACGTGCAAAAATGGGAGAATTTTATTTTGGTACGATTAAGTAAATTATATTACTAAGGATGAAACTTCCATGTTAGAGGCTCTATATTGTCAGATTAACAGGAACTTTTCGCAATGAACGAAACCTTCAAGAATTCAACATAGGGGTTCTCGGAATGTGCCTACACTTGGAAGGGTCAGAGCCTTTTTTGACCTCAACCAACATTTACAGAAAATAAATAGTTAAAAATTATGAAAATTAATTCGTTTTTATTTTTTTCTTGATTTTGAGGAAAACTTTAGGGTAAAGAATTTTTTTTACTTCAAAGAAATCAAATTTTATCATCGATAGCCAATTTATTTATTTTTTTAGATTTGAAAAATAATTGATTTTTTTTATCTATAAAACAAATCGTTTGACATTTTTTTAGTGATTGCTGGACGAAAATCATTCATCTAATTGGGATGGCTCGTTTGAAATGTTTATGCCATGATTCTCGATCATATTCAGCGTGATGACTGTAGTTGACAACCCTGCACTGCGCTTGCGACAGGTCAAGAATCGTAGCTCATCCCTCGGATTAAAGATTCAACGCACGTCGGAGCCGAATTCATATACGCCAAACTCGGTCGCTGTCCCATCATAACCGTTCATCTTTTCGGACAGCCAGCGCCACACATCCATCCTCCACAGACAATGTAAGTGCTCTTTCCTATCTCCGTTTTCTTTTTAAGACTCGAAGAAGTTTTCCGATTGGGGCGAACAGTAAAGTTAACAGCTCTATTTGCGCGATTAAACCAGCGATATTTCCGCGGAATGGCTCCGCTTAAGTGGAGAATAATAAGAGAGATATGAACGTAGAATACCAATATAAGGTAAAAGTATATAAATCAACCTAAATTGAGCTTTTGCGCAACTTTTTCTATAATAGTATTTTACCAGCGGGCTGATTGTTGACATTTATAGACAAAGCGCGTAGACAAAGAAGACACAGTGAGTATGGAGCGATCCTATTGGTTAAAATGAGTGGTTCTTATAGACTAAGGGAGAAAATTATGGACTGACTAAAGGGTCTCTCGTGGGTTTCCGTTAGTTAGTTTATTACCTATCTCGTTCGTCCATTGCAACCACCATTAAGATTCCTCTATATCCTTTTTGTCCTCTTTGTCTATCGCTTTGTTCACCGATTTCAACAATCAGCCCGCAGTTCATGAATCTAATAGATAGTCTTGTTTTGTCATGTTTTGATGGTTTAAGTTTATGGATTAAAAATACATAATGAGATCTGTTTAAACGCCGAGTTTCTACGTCCAATATTGATGGAAGTATCGCTTATTGAAAAGCGCAGCGTATGACGTATATCGACGGTGAAACTACCAAACCACGTATCTCGGTTTGCGACGTCGCAGACTTCCTGTCATACTTCATTTTTCAAATGAAAAACTACTTAACTTCCAGTCTTGAAAATTTCTGTGATTTTTCCTCTTCGTGCGGAGAAAATTCTGTGAAAATTTCAAGGAATGATATTGATTTGGTCTACTTCAAAAAAATAAAATGCGAGCGTAGATTTTTAAACACTGCAAACGAGATACGTGGTTTGGTAGTTTCACCGTCGATATCCATCTCGGTTGTGCATACCATGGTTTCTTACACCTTGATTTCATCAATCACTAATACGAAATTTAGCATTGGTTACTCGAAGTAAAACGCCTTGGATAATACCAAGGTGGGAAAACCATTATATGCACTACCAAGGCAGACGATGTCATTGTCATACCCTGTTTTTCGATGGGCAATATCTCCGTTGATATTGAATGTACAAAACACGGTGTTAGACACTCAGCAGGCGATTATTTCAGGGGTGAGGCTAGTGATGATTCTTGAAGATTGGCAACACTGTATTTCCTCAAATTAAACATAAGTGAAACAATCGATTCTTGGTGAGGCACCTTTCCTCGCCTAAAATTGATATTTTTTTAATGAATTCCAATGGACAGAGAATGATATTGCCAACTTGCGAAATTCTTTTATTTTTTTATTCTCATATTTTTTCAGTATCAAAACTTGTGTTTAGCTTTCGATTTACGCGCAATAGGTGGTTTCAGGGAAGTGGCATGAAAAAGCACAGGGCCAAAAAAGTGAGAGAAAGCCGCATGCCTAGGGAAATGTGAAAATTCCTTACGATTGAGTTATATTTATATCGCAAAAAAATACGAACAACATTAAAATATTGCGAATGTAAATTTATTAACTGAACAATCAAACTTTCACTGGATCGGCAACGACGCATCAACCTTGCAGTGGCGTGGCGTGAATTTCAATGTATCGATTTTTCTGCCATTTAAACATATGGTAAAGAATCAATTACTAAGGTGTTCGCTGCGAACACCCTGTTTATCGATCTTTTTCCATAGGTTTAAATGGCATAACAATCGATTCATCGCAAAGCACGCCACGCGACTGGCATCAACCTTGCCGACTGATTTATTATCAGAACTTGGATGTATGCATGAGTAGCTATCTACTCTGTATGTGTGTGTCCATCGACCTGCTATTTGTTTTGCCTTTTATATTTTATGACGTGATCACATTAGTCATTAACAACCGCTTATCGATCTCATTTCACCTTTACGGCCGATTTAATTGGATTGCAATCGTGAAACCGACTCGGAGGTTCAACATGGTTTCCATTTCTGTATCTTTGTTCTATCGTCCGAGAATATCTTTACAATCTAAATGAAATGTTAAAAATATTTCATCAAATTTAGCAAACTTTGAACCTTGAGGAATATCTCAAAAATAATGACAAGCATTATATCGCCATTGAAAGTGAGAATAAGCGTAAAAATTTACAAGCTGATGTTGTTTTTCTCTATGAGCTCAATGTGCTTCTCATGGATAAAACATGACATTTTGCACTTTACTTTTCAAACATGTTTTCTATCAAAATGACACGTGTAATAAATTGGGAAATTTGTTGCGTCAGATGATAATACCAATAGAACGAGAATGATGTGATTGATCAATTCATCGTCTCAATATTTCAAAGCTCTAAAAGTGCACGTGTCGCGATTAAAACGTGTTTTACTGTTTTTCTCTTAGTGTAATTTCTGGCGCCTAGGCCCATTTTTAGAATAACCAATTCGAATCGGTAATTATCTCGACCCACAAAATAACTACACTGATTGTGAGTTGGTTGTAGCGATTGATACAACTATTCGTGTTCCAAGGATGTGCGTGTTGCATGTTCAAAATTGAAGGCGCTCCCGCTTCTCTCACTTTGGCTGCTAACTGCGGTCCATTTATAGGTTCGAGTCCTGAAACAAGACATTCTTCTCTAATTTGTCTCTGACAATATAGGAACAGCGGGCCAATTATTCAAAGTTTAAAGCAGCCCGATAAGACATCGAAATGCAATGCATTGTATGGGTAAGATAGAGCTTTGTCTTGTTTTGTCGTGCTGACATGGTTTCAATAATCAACTCGCTGTTTCTTACCGATTCCGAGATTATTTCAGTTTTTCACATCGTCATAGACCATACTGTAGCAGTTGAAACGGCAGTAAAACCCTCTTGAAGAATTACAGTGTAGAATTTTTTCTATCATGGAACTTTGTCTCGGGCTCGAAGTTACCTACAGCTGGTTGATTAGCTCACAATCAGAAGTCCCCCTGTTATTTAGCTGATCCTTGAGGCGTTTGAACTTGCGTCTCCGCTACTCACACGCACACACGCGCGAGAGCCCGATTTCAAAACCATCCCCCTGAGCACTCAAATGAAATGCGCCCTCCGGCTCAACCTACAACACTGCGCGAAATAATGCGCAAGTCATACTTTTTTTGATTAGGAAAGAATGATTATAATACCACGTTTTATAAACAAATCAACCTCTCTGATGAAAAACGCCGTATGAGCATCCTTGCGTCGCTAAATTTCTTCTGATACTATACGAATTTACTGGAAAGTTTTGTAATGTTTTTCCTTGAAACTTCTGGATTATTTTTATGACAATTTGACTAAGCGATCCTAAAAATGTCAACAAAAAATGTCTCCCAATATATCTCCAAAATAAATGTTTTATTGGGGAGAATCTGGCAACATCAGAATGTTTATACGGCGTTTCTCTTTCACACGGCAGAATTTCGCTGTTCGTGTTGAAAGATTGATTTATCGGATCGCAATTTTACCTTTCAGCCGGTTTGCCGGGACGAATATGTCCTCAAAAACTCACATAATATGAGAGGCCACGTGGGGGAAGTCTTGAGTTTCGATATATCCTATTTTTTGACAACAAAGTTAGCAAAAACCATATTCAGACATTTGAAATAAGAACAGTCAACAATTAAAGGTTGATTTTTTTCTCGGTCATTTGTAGGAGAAAATATTACGGGCCTTGCCAACTTTGACCTGTAGCGTAGCCAGGGAGGGGGAGGGGGAGGGGTCTGAACCCTCCCCTATAGGAAAATTTTCTCCTTAAAAACATCATTTTTCCAAAATTCAACATTAGGACTCCCCCGCATGAGGAATTTTTGACCGGAGAGAGACCCTCCCTCCTCTAGGGATACTCCTGACTCTGAGTGAACAATTATAGTTTTTTTTTACTTCGTTGCTGCGATATGAAATTGAGGAAGTATGCATACATCGATTGTCCTTTTTACGATGATATATCAAAATCACAATGTAAACCATTGGACCGCGTTCAGCAGAAAGGAACCAAGCCACATTAGCTATTGCCAAATGTAGCCGTGTCATTTAATTTCTTACGAGAGAACAATTGTGCGGATTCCTTTAAAAATTTCAAGGAATTTGCTTCGTACCATGCAGAAAATTCATTGGAATTTGCACACAAATCCGCACAATCCTTTTCATGGATGAAATTAAATTGCCCGATTAAATTTGGCAATACCTGATGTGGGTTGGTTCCTTTCTGCTTAACGCGGTTCATATGGATTACATTTTGCAATAAGGAACCACTAACTCTGGCTCTCCCATAAAAGCGCATATCCGCATATGGAAACCAATGGCATGTACGTTGTTTCTGAAATGGGCCAGAAATAGCGGTTCCTTATTGCAAAATGTGGTCCATATATTGGATACTATTTCTGGCTCATTTTAGAAACAACATATATGCCATTGGTTTTCCTATGCAGAAAAGTGCTTTTATAGAAGAGGCAGAGATAGTGGTTCCTTATTGCAGAATGTAATCTATATGGCCTGAGGAAGGGATCCATTCAAGATCGACCTAAATAAACCGTATGGGGCTTCCTCGTAAAAAGGATCTTTCATAAGAAGACTATGAGTACGGCCCTAAGTCCTGATTACGTTTGCTCCGGCGGCAACGCCGCTGATTGGCTAATTGAGATGGGGCTTCTTGGTTTTCGGCCAGGGTCCTCCGCGAGCGGTTCTGATTGTAAGCGGTTATTCATCAGTGGCGCATCCCGCTTTGCGATGAATCGATTGATCTGCTATTTAACCCCACAGAGAAGAATCGATTTTCGTGGCGCTCACAACGAACACCTTAATAATCGATTCTTTACAAGCTTCGAATGGGAATTTATCGATAGTTGATTATTCACGGCGCGCCGCCGTAATTTATGACTGATGGCGATGCCGTTGATCAGCCGTAATCCGTCTTTTTGGAGGCTAGCCGTCTCCTTTCTAGCTCTGTCTCCGACTCGGCCCAAAGTTCAAGGCCGCGGCTCACTCGTGTTTTGACGCCGAGCAGGTGTGGGAATTGGAACCTCTTTCCGCCACACTGCCCCTTCCCTCGCCCCGTAACGGACCTTCCACTTCTTCTGGATCGAAGTCTCGAGTTTTTCGCAGATTGGGATTCTACGTCTTCGTGTTAACCGCACTTCAGAATGGACTACGAGACTACTGTAGTAGATACAGCAAAAATGGACTTTTTAATTGAAAAATAAGCGTCATAAAAAAAGAAAAAAATTTCAAAAAAATCTTTGGGCAAATTTAAAAAAAAATGACTAAACTTTAAACTTTTATAGCTACATTATGATCTGTACTTGTAAAAAAATAAATTTTGATAGGGTATCAGGCAACTTGTAAATGGAACTTTCTGCTCACGGGGCGGGGCTCTTGCTCTTTCTTCGTTATACTGACGGAACTTTTTTGTTGTGAGAAAAGAACTTCGGTCGTGAGCACACTCTGTCCTCATAATGGAAACTTCTGTAGCTGTAACAAAGAAAGAGCAGGACCCCATTATGAACAGAAATATATACTTTTTTTTCTTCTTTTTTTCCAGAGAGCGGCCTGAAGAATGTCAAACATTTTATTCCCGAATACACCCGATATCAAGAAAAAAAAAACTCTAAAATAATGTCTTCCGAGCTGCATGTAATAATGTGGTAAAATGGCGCTGGGTCGGGAGTAGGGTCCACGCTATTTTGCGGGAAGAAGAAGGCCAAAAGGTTCACAAATTGTCCAAAAATTTTGAGCTCTAATGAGTATCAGTTCAAAACCTGAGGGGGAGAGTATCATTCAATAATCGTTCTCTGTTTCTGTTACAGATGTTCATCACAACGATATTCTTCCTTCTGGCTGCCGCCTTCACCCAATCTGCGGTCATCCCAGCGCCTTTGGTGGCCCCGTACGCAACCAGCTACTCAGCGCACAGCATCAACCACGCCTACGCTGTACCAGCTGTCGCGCCCGCTGTCCCTGCCGTGGCAGCACCTCTCACCGCCGCCCCCGCCCCCGTGGTGCCCGCCTACCGCCCTTACGCCTACAATCCTTACGCTCCTGCATATGCTGCCCCTTACACTTACCCTTACTTGCTGTAGAACCTCCATACCCTGTGCAGCAATCTTCTTATGAGGGCTCAGAGAACCAGACGTTTACCCAACATTGAAGATCTAAATTGAATACGTATTTATGCTAAAAGGAATTATGTGCATAGAGTCTATGTGAAACATAGTTCCTTTTAGCATAATTACGTCCATTTAACAGAACGGAGCCAGAATTTTTGGAAAATAAGCTCATTGTTTGCTTGGAAGATGTCTCTCAGTATCGCTCGGTCGTTAGGTCTTTTCCCTAAATTCATTTCCTCTAGGGGGTCTGAGGAGAAACGAGCAGTGTAATTGCAAGGAAAAAATTAAATTGCTGATTTAACAATTTTGTAGTTAAAAAAAGCTTCTAACATGTTTCAATGTAGATTTTTCAACAAAAAACGCTAATCTAACCACCCCCGAGATTAAATGAATTGCATTTTGCAGAAAGGAACCACTATCTTTGGCTCTCCCATAACTGCACTTATCTGCATGGGAAAACCAATGGTATGTATGCTGTTTCTAAAATGGGCCAGAAATAGTGGCTCCTTATTGCAAAATGTAATCCAAATTAGCTTTCCACCATTGAATATGTATACTTGAAACACGTCGGACGTATTTTTTAACGATTTAATTGTTAAATTAGCAAGCCATTTTTTTCCGTGTGGCTCCTTTCTCTGAATTGGTCCTACCCTGTTTGGCTGTCGGTTCTCTTGGAAATTGTATTCCTGTAAATATGATCAGAGGGATTGGAAAACCAAGGATTTATTAAACTTTATTACTTTAAATCTGTGATTTGCCATGTTGTATGTATATAAAATGTAAAAATTATTTGAGAATAAAAAATAAATGATAAACAAAGATTTTATAATATACAACTTTGACACACATCCCCAGAATATGCTGATATACCAAAACAAAAAAAAAAAAAAAAAAAAAAAAAAAAAATTGAAATATGGGTCAATAACAATATGGAAGGCAGTAGGTCCAAGCCTGCAACAACCAACGCTCCATATCCCTCTGAAAGCACTCTGATTAGCATGAATGACATTGGTGCTTGTCATAGTTATGTCGATCCGCAAATGAGTGATGTCTTAAGATGTCAATGTATAGGTAAATCCAGATGAACGCTGCCAATTTCCGATGAAAATTACTAGATTTAAATCGCGAGTGCGAGGAAAGATAGTAGGAGCTCACTCCAAAGCGACAACGTTGGAATAAATGCAGAATGCACTTGGCCCCGATAAAACACAATGTAAATTGAGAAGTGTATTATTGACTCTAGATGCATGCGAGAAATCGGAGACGAATAAGTGCAGCCCGTATCAATTACTTCTCCTACGAGTAATTGAAGGGTCGAGTAGGTGCGACTAATCAAATATTGCTTTTGACCTGCGGGCTGATTATTGAAATTAGTAGACAAAGAAGACAGAGGGAGTATGAAGCGATCCTGTTGGTTGAAATGGGTGGTTCCTATTGACTGAGAGAGAAAATATGGTGGACTAACTATAGGGTCGTTCGTGGGTTGTCGTTAGGTTACCTCATTTGTCCATTGCAACCACCCGCTTCCACCAATAGGCTCCCATCCATTTAAATCACTTTTATCTTCTTTGTCTATCAGTTTCAATTAATAATCGGCCCGCTGGTGACTTTACTATATGATCAAGCATTACCTAGTCGAGAAGTTGAGGCGCTTCTGGGAATAAACAGAAGTTAAAAATATAGATAACTACACTAAAAAAAAGTATCCTTTTAGGTGTAGCGATGAAAGAATGGTAATCACTGACAGACTCTGTAATTAGACAACTCGTATTTTCTCAAAATATGGCAAATGCTACCGAGTGTCTAACATTGAAAAAAAGTTTCGGGTTCTATATACACACCATTCGTCCCAGACTCAGAGGCTGAAGCTTCCAGGTGCTGGAGCCGTAGCTTCGATTGCTCCGAGTGCTAAGCCCGGAACTTTCGGCCTCTGAGCCCGTAACACGGACGGTATGTCTATACAGCCTTAAATACGGCTTTCACGGCCGGAGTTTTTTTTTCAATGCAACAGTGTCACTGTGTTAAAAATCTAGTAGACTCAAGATAGAATATATCATAATTCTGATCATATTTACCATACTTATTTTTCAGTGTACCTAGGTCTAAAAAACCAACCGAAGCTAATTTAAAGAGAGCGGATGCTCTCAGTTCGTTGAGATTATTATCGAGGCTCCTAAAATAGCACCACATTCAAAAATCGTAGAAAATATCTCCGTGCAGTTATTAATACACGAGTTTATGTATGCAAAATCTTCATTAATTGGATGTATATCAATACAAAAAAGTTGATTTGCATTTGAGTCGTATGCAGATATGTCCCTTAAGGCTGCGATTAGCCATCTTATATCAATTTAGTATAAAGGAAACCAAAATATCAGATTCTGATATTTTGGTTTCTATGCCCGTATCATTGCGGATATTAAATATAATTTATTGAATTACTTTAAATCAACAACAATAGGATTGGTGACAAAAGGGACACCTAATGCAGCCCTTTTCTGCCTGTTTCCCTTGCTTTGATAGCCTTCACTCATCTCTGTGCAAAATTTCACCGAGGTGTTTCGTAGCACAGTTCGGGTCTGGGAAAGCTAAAGCGCCTTCACTTTGTTGTGTATGCAATATGGACATCCGCCGAGCACTATTAGTTGCTTGCAAGTGCCGTGATTTATTTCCGTTCATTATTTATGAGACATAATTAGCTTTTCGGATTCTTCATCTTCTTCATCATCAACCTTATCCCTTTTTATCTTATTCTCCCTGCCTTTTCTTATCTTTCGCATCAATATTTTTCTTCTTTTCTTCCCTCTTAGTCAACTTTCCTTTCATCCTCTACGTCTTTTTCTATCTTCTAATCTGCATCATTTTCATCCTCCTCTTCTCCCTCTATTTTATATGTTTCCCCATAGGTACTTGCTTTTATCTTCGTTCTTTCCTCTTTTTTTCTGTCCTTCCTGGCTCTTCCTGGCTCTTCCTCTCTTTCTTCGCCTCATCATTTTTCTTCTTTGATTTTTATTTTGTCGTATTATTAATTTTTCTGAACAACCTAACATGTAATTAAACCAGAATTATGGACCAAGTCGCATCATATATTGTGACGTGGAACATTTTCTCACAGTGGTCTAAATTCATTGCACTGGAAAAGAGCTCATCGTTCTTTCAAGACATAAATTTATTATCCTTATTGATTAATGGTTTAACAAGTTCTAGCGGTCATAAGTTGTTTTCACTTTCCTAGCTAAAAAAGATATGAAAAGTAACTTTGATTGTATGGATGGGAGGGACAGGTCTGAAGAGTAACTCGAACTCTGAGCCCTGTAGTTCTCAAAGAGCGTACCGCCGCTTAAAACGCACTTGCTTCACGCATCAATTACAATCCGCCAACCAATCAGGGATGCCAGATTGTAAAACGTAAATTACCTAAGTCGTTTGATATCAGCATAGCCCGATTGTCAGGCAAACCTAGGTTTGTCAAGGAGGTCATCAGGCAAACATAAGTTAGGTTTGCTTGAAAATATTAGGAAACAACCTAGGTTTGCCTAACGCCATTTCAGGCAAATCCCGATTTTGTTTTTGACTGTAAGTATGACTGTACCACTTAAATCTTGAAAAATATCTGTGGAAATTATCAAAGCAGCTTTTCAATGTTTTACTTGTCCTCAGTTTTCACAAATGCACAAAAAGTACACTTAAAGGCTCATGCACTGAACCCCTCAATTGAGGAAAAAATCTGACAACTAGGACTTTGATCGCGTTGCCTCATATTAAAGCATAGGTTGTTATCCCGATTGCGTCTAAGTAACGCAGCGAGACTTGATACGGCTGAGGTTGCCAGATTACTCAGTATTTTTCAATATCTCTGCCTATGTTTATACGGAAAGGATAATTTTGTGAACACTTTGACACGCCCGCGCAAAGGATTTTTGCATCAGCTCAATCGTCGCCAAAGGCCTGATTTGAAAATTTTTATCGATTGGTTTTAGCCCCACTTCGATATAAATACTTTAAGACAATAAGAGTTAATCCGTAAAGAGAAAAATAAATTTTAAAAAATGAGGAACTGAGAATAATAACTAACCTAAATACCTATTTAAAAGTAAAAGAACGCATACCGTCGCCATTTTTTCGTAACTAAAGAAGTAACGGAAAATGTAGGAATTAGCGTTGAGGGCGAATTGATTTGACCCGAAGGCGAATTAGTTTTACCAGAGTGCTAATTTTACAGTTAGTGCTATTTTCCAATTCTGGTTCGCGCTCTAGTAAAGTCAAGTCAGCGTATGGAGCGCATTCGATTGGTGCTTCAGTACAATAAATTGGTTCTGAAGTCTTATTTTGATTCTACTTGGCGAGAACTTACCAAATTAGTACTCAACGCTAACTACTTTTTTTTCAGTGTAAGTAAAGTTTATTTTCGATTGAAATATTTATTTTTTCATTTTTTGGAAAATAGCTTTTTTAAATAATTACGTAAGTGCTTTTTCGTTTCCTACAGGGTTTTCTATCGATCAAGGTCATTTGACTCTAACCATCCATCGAGATTCAAAATCGACCCCCAGAACTTGGCAGGATAACTAACGCGTTGGAACGCTTAGACATTGATATGCGACTGAAATTGGATCAGGTCGAAGTCGGACGCACTTTTTACTCATGCGTGATGAATTGAGTGACAGAGGGCGTCACGTCTGTGCCTGGCATGAACTTTCGCATTGCACAAATGCGTTGCGCCGTCGCGATAGCGTCCAAATTTTTTTGGCAAGGAATGGAAGCGCAACAGGTCAGTCTACCCATGTCTGCGGAGTAAATTGGAGATCATTTAGCGAAGGTGGTGTGCCTCCTTTCCACGTGGGCCTTAAGTCGTTGTTCTTCTGGCGTAAGGGCGTAACTGGATTTCCACATGAGTCTCAGAAAGCATGGAATCATATATAAAAAAGGGCTCACGTGGAAAATGAAATACGCCTTTACGTCAGAGGGGCAACGAAGTTTTTCTTACGCGACGCGCGGTTTACGTGCAGACCACGGAAATGTAAACTGTACTGCCGTGCTAAGGAAAAACGCCGTATGAACATTCGAGAGTCGCCAAATTTCTCCCGATAAAACATGTATTTTTGACTACATTCATGCACATTTTTCTTCGAAATTTTCATATATTTTAGATTAAATCGCGTACAAACTTGTCTGAAAATTTTAGAAAATAGTATTCACAATTTTCCCGGTGAATTAGGTTTTTATTGGAAGAAACTTGGCAACGTCTGAAGGCTCATTCGGCTTTCTTCTTTCGCACGGCAGTGTGGACAAAGTCATGACATGAAATTTTGTCGGTGGTCCTCTAAAACCATTTCATTCTTTCATTAAATAGTTTCTTGCAAATTTTAGCGGAATCGGTTCATATTAACCCGCGCATAAGGCTTTTTTGCTTAAATCACGCATCTTTTTAAGGATGGATTTTAAAAAAAAAATTGATGGGTCGGCAAATCTGGTCATTTTCAGCTTTTTTTTGCTTTTAGCGCTGAACGCGATTTAAAGAGATAAAATTGCGACAGGTCGAAGATAATCGTCCATGATCTTTGATGATCCTAGCGATTTTATCGCCAAAAAATTGTAAAAAAAATCGCTACTCAATTTCAAAATATCGCTATTTTTCCATGGGGAAATTATTCTTTAGACTTGGTCCACGTAAGTTGAAGTCTAACTCAAGCTAATGCAATTACCATACAACAGGAAAATGCCGACCCTCTTCATGCATCGATTCTGTTGTGCCCGGTCCATTTGCTCATAAAATTTATGAATTGGGCGTGTCAAACGGATCTATAACAATTATTAAAATTTTAGTATTTAGATTACATGGACGGATTACGTCCAAACTCTTCCTTTGTGTCTACGCGATGCCAGGTTGCCAAAAATTATCTACTGTGTTTTTCATGAAATAGCATTTCTGCTGTACAATATGGCAACTGTGGAAGCTCTCTAATGACGGCTGCTGTAAAATTGGGTGGGAAACGATTGGGGCGGTTGAAAAATTCAGAATTGTAAAAATGATTGCACCTGCCTGGTTGTGTGTGAGTCGAAGGTTAACTAGCCGCCTTTATTTTTTACCTCATCGAGTGTCTTCGCAATCCATTGCAAGAGAAATGAGTGGGAGCCTTGGTAATTTTTCTAAGAAAGAAGCTGTGTATCGAGGAAAATAATACGTATGGAACAGGGGCGTGAACGAAATAATATTGATTTTTAAACGATTGGGTTTTATGGTTAAGACATGTTGCTGTTGTTCTTTCTGCGCTATATTTCAAGGTGAACCATGGAAAATGAGTGAGCAGCAAATTGTAAGTCATACCTACTTACTAACAGGATCTATTTGAGCTTGAATAAATATGCCAATGGTCAACAATGAACCAACATTTCCTCGTAGAGCTAGAACAAATATTTAAATAATTCTGATCGTTTTCAAACGATAATTTTCCTAAATTTCTGTCAAATAAAAAACAAGAAAGAATAATACAATTCTCCTCGATTTGCGAAATTAATCCTCTATGGCATGGTATGGTGTAAATTACTCGTGACGATCCACTTTTTGATTTTTTAAAGACTGAATCTTACCTCTGTAGCATGATTTTGCAAATTTTTATAGGTGTTTTCTTTTTTTTTAAAAAAAAAAGATTTCCATAAATTTGAACTTTTGGGCACAGATAAATTATGGGACTTCATATTTTTAAAAGAGCTAAAGCATAGGTTTGTGTCCCCTTGAATCCAAGACTAAAAGTTAATTCCTGCCATAGAGAGTTTTGGTAATATTGTGAGAAGATCTGAGAAAGAGAAATAAAGGAATAACGTAAGACTATTCTGGAGGGAACTCCCCAAAACCCCCTCTGGTGTAGCTATTAAAGTATGCTCACGTGAATACGTCGTTTCCATACGCCCACCCCAGATTACAAATCTTTCGCCCTATGTTATATCTAAATATCATTTCTTTACTTCAGGATAATCATTAAAATGATTTAACTCATTATTGTTAAATTCTTGAGTATTGGCACTTATGTCTATTTAGTAATTAGATTTCCTGACATTATATTTTAGGTCCTTGATGTCAATGAGAAGTAGCTTGGATTAAAAGATAATCGTGTTGGCTGTTGGTGCAAAGGGTTGTGTCGCCTCACCACAGAATCGTATAGCATCATTATGAATAATGATTTTACACCGTGCCGTTCAGTAAATTTGTTTTCCTGCATCGAAGACTAATTAGTAATTACTTCGGATATGAATGGGGTCAGTGGCGTGGCGTGAACAATTGATTTTCGATAATTCCCCACTTGAAGCTATAGTAAAGAATCGACTATCAAGGTTTTCGTTACGAATACCCTGTTTATCGATTCTTTTCCATTGGTTTAAACGACCGATCAATCGATATATCGCAAAGCACGCAACGCCACTGAATAGGGTATGTGTAGCACGTGAATGAATGGGAGATATAAATACATTAGTAGGAGTTCAATATCACGTTAAAGTGGAATAAATGCCTCTCAAACGAGAAACGAGTTTTTTGTTCCTACTTTTTGCGTTATGTACTTGTCCCCAAAGTGCGTTCTTAAAATTCCAGCCATTCATGTATACTCACTTTTCCCCCTTTGAGATCGTGTCGTGACACTGACCTATTTCCTGAAATAGAATTTAAATCCTCGGATTAGCGAGAAGCTAAACCAGGCAAAAGACGACCATCTCTGGATAATTAATTGTGGGTTCGTTATACAAGCGCAGAGCAAAAAGTCACTCTGTCCAGTACCCAGTGACCCTGTCTCTTTTGGACATACTCTTTTTTCGACAAAAGCAGCGCTGCACGCACACATATATGATAGCCTTTTGCGAGAGTGGAAATTCCAACAACTCAAAAATTTAAAAATTGGATTAAGTATAAGTGAGGAAAATTAGTCCATCCTGAACACCTTGATCAATAGAAATTGACAAAAATGCGAGTAGGTAACTCAGTCTAAGATGGAAACATTCATTTTTTTAGCAATTGTATAGAAATTAACTCCACGAAAGAAGACTAGCGGTGTGTATGAATGACTATGAAAACGCCCCTCCCTGTTTTCTGTGCGAAATAGGAACTTTGCTCCATATTTGGACCATATTCGCAAGCCCAAACTGATCATTCCGATGATTACACCAATCTAAGAATGCACTTTTTTGACGCTGAACGACTTGGAAATGTATACGCAAAGCACAATGAGGCAATTATTTTGGGACACTCAGAGTGTATTTGAAATTGATTGCTCCGTTGATCTCTCAAAAATTAACAGTATTTTATCCTATCATTTATTTTATTCTTCAAACTTCCTGACCCCATACTTTGCCAATGCACAATAGCGGAAATCTTCCTCATGGTGATTATAAAGACATGTAAATCAAGACTGATTTTGTAAAAATTACGTAGCTTTGTTGTTACTCTTTACTGGTGCGGCTAATAACCCACATTGTCATAAATATTTTTTTAAAAAAAACCGAATTTTTTATATTTGTGCATACAAAATTTTTTGAAAAATCAACAAATCTGCCAATAGCGTCTTGAAATGAGCGAGATGAAATGATCTCTCATTCTACTTATCGCTATTCTGAAACGAATCATCGGCACATACCTACTTTTTACTTTTGAATTTGCTCAGGTAAATTTGTTTAAAAAAACCGATCATTTTTTTTTAAACCTTCGTTATTCAATGAGCTTTTAATGCTTCCTTAATCCATTAATTTAGAAATTCAGAGTAATGAGCTTAAGGTAAATCGTGGATTTGCTGGTTTATGGCTCGGAAATTGCACCTCTAAAATTGAGCCCAAGTGCGGCACATGCCAACATCCAAGACCGCGGAAACACCAAGTGACACCAAATCACCGTGATGTTACAGAACAAACTTACGCTGACAGCATACAAATGAAAGCGAATCGTCGAAAGGTGACTTGCATTCTTCGTCAACTTTGCTAAAATCGCCGGTTAAGACTTCAAACTGCGAGAGTCATTTGTCACGTTCTCTCCCTGAGAGAGGCATGTTTTAGCACCGGGTGACAAATTAGCAATGCCGTTCTGGCGGGACGGATAATCTTGTCGAACTGATTTTCGAGGCCTTCAGTTTTATATTTTAGGAACTGATTAAAAGTGAAATAAAAAAACGGGAAACAACACTTCCACAGTTTGAGACCGCAAAATAAACTATACGCATAAGTAACCCTAGCCTCTCCGGATTATTTTCAATTCAATACTTTGAAGGAGGCCTACCGTGACTTTATTTACCGGTGAAAAAAATTTACAGGTCTCTCGTTGTAGTGCAACCTCTGAAAAAATTAATCCTCATATCAGGGTAAAAAGAAAGAACGCTTATTTTTTGTGTCCGTATATAGACCGCATTATACTCTTTTTGAAAAAGGTGAACATAACAATTCCACAGGAGGAAACTAAAATAAATATATCTAGTGCCCTCGTAATATTAGCTACCATCACTATGTTCTCTTCTTTAAAATTCGTCAGGCATTCAATACTTAGACCCTTCTGAAAGCAATGTTTCCGATTAGGCTTCAAAAATCAAGGGCCTGCTTTTATAGTTGTCAGGAATCGTTGATTGGCACCGATCCTAACTGATTGTGAGGCCGAGCTACTGATTGCACCTAGCCATGCAATCAGGCGCGGGGTTAAGACCCGCACCTCGACGACACATAACTCACCAAGAAAACGCAGGTGTTGTATTTCTTCTATAACTTCGAATTCTTACTCTCCCTCCACCTCCTCTTCTTCTCCTTCTTCCTCCTCCTTCTTCTTCTTCGCTGCCGCTTTTATCTCCTCTTCGAATTTAATAACGCCCAAGCGGTCGGAGATCGGACAACCTAACCTATAACGCCACCTTGAGAGCTAACCTTGGGCGCCAGACACAACCGCGAACCGCACTTTGCGGGTCTCGGTTGCCGAATTCCTTTCGATTTTTCGATTCGCTCGTGTGTAAAAGTATTTATTTTGGTGATTGGGCTCAATTTGGCAACCGCTTGTCATTCGGATCGGTTTATCGTCCCTGTCTGATTCCGTTACTGGAGCAATTCTTCTGACTGACTCGGCGCACGCCCGGGCAGTTCTCACAGTTCGGTGGACACGCGAATGAGATGTACTCGGATGCGCTGCTTAATGCGACAAGAACACAACATTTGTTTCCTCGTGTGTAGTATACCACTTTCGAAGTAAAGGAGGCAGAAGTTCAACGTAAATCGATCAGAAAACAAAGCGAACCGATCGACGCGATTTGATCGACTCCGTTTCGATCGACATGAGTCTATCAAAAATTAAAAATTAGAACCGATCGACAGCAGGTCGATCAAATCGTGTCAATTGGTTCGCTTTGTTTTCCGATCGATTTATGTTGAATCTCTGCTTCGACACTGATTCGATCGAGCAAATTCGCACGATTCATGGGGTGATCGGTCGATTCACCGACTTGTCGATCGATTCACAACTTTGCTGATCGATTCACGGTTATTTCGATTGATACATGAGTCTTTGTTTTTTATCGAATTACGGTTTTTTCGATCTATAATGGGTTTTTTTCTTATTGGATTACAGATTTGTCAATCGATTCACAGCTTTTCCGAAAATGGGGGTTTCGTCGATTGATTCAAGGTTTTTTCGATCGATCTCGTGAAATTGCCGATCGATTCTAAGATTTGTTGATCAATGTATGGGGTTGACGATAGATTCACGGATTTTTCGATTGGTTCTCGTTCTTGCTCCTTGATCAATTGGATCGCGTTCAACAGAAAGGAACCAAGCTACATCAGCTATTGCCAAATTTAATTGGGAAATTTAATTTTTTACACGAAAACGGTTGTGCGGATTGTTGTCTAAATTTCAGTGAAAGTTCTCCATGGTACGAAGCAAATTCCTTAAAATTTTCAAAGAAATCCGAACAAACGTTCTCTCGTAAAAAAAAATTTAATTGCCCAGATAACCTTGGCAATAGCTGATGTGGCTTGGTTCCTTTCTGTTAAACTCGGTCCAATTAACGTCGATCGAATCCAAACCCTCCAAACAGCAGTTCATAGTCTCAGTGCACTGTGCGGCGAGCCAGGATTAGAGCTTTGAGCTCGGTGCGATTTCCTCCTGGTTCGCCCGTGAGCTTTCGGATACGCTTCGGACTCGGATAGCGGACGCAGAAACACAGAACAGAGCCACACCTCCTTTCGAGAAACGACTCAATTACCGGTGTTTATGATTCATAAATTGATTTACGTAACTCTCATATCCTGCCCGGACGAGGACCTCACCTCCGACGGACGGCGGGAAAATATATTTCTTCACTCGCGCTCTAGATGCCCTATTTTTATCTCGGGCCGAGGATAAGTTAAAGGCAGGTTACCAATGATTTAAGGTTTTCAGGTTTCGAGCGAAGGTTGGAACCGCGAACAAGCGTGCCAGCAGGCAGATATTGCGCCGAGAGGCCGTTATCAGGAGCCGTCCATAAGTGACGATAGGGTCCTGGCGGGAGGATCAAGAGGTGCCGGTCATGTGCCTGTCCAGGGAGGAGAGGGGAGGGTAAAACCAAAGTTGACGCCAGGTTCTCAGGAGTAATTAAAACTGCCCGAAGACTTAATAGAGTAAACATTTAAGGTGTTAAACATGGCGAAAAAAAGTGAACCCTCGTTGTATTTTAGAGTTACACTTGCATTTAAAGGATCCTCGTGTGAGAATTTGCCGACTGCTCAGAGATATAGAGGGGTTTTAAACGCGTCCTTTAATTTTATACTTTCTAATTTTGTAATTGGATCAATTTTTGGCAAATCACAGGCCCAAAAACGTGAAAAAAGTCAACGTCGTTCATTTAGTCACCCTAGTTCTAATTTTTGGATTTTCTACCCTTCTCCGTGTACAATTGTGTGGACTTGGCACTTTTCTACCATCTTCTTACCTACAGTATTTAAGGCACATTTTTAGTGATTTATTTTCTTTTACTGCGGGCGCCACTCCATGTAAACCTGTTTTCTTTCAAAGTTCGCCAAAGAAACGGAGACGACAAAATGTACGGTCTGTTCAAGTAATGATGCCGCCGCGCCGCGCCTGGGATCCAGACTTCTTTTCTATCCTTGCGTTCAAGTCTCCAATAAAATCAGTAAAAGCTTTGCATAAAGTCACTCCGTGTTAGCATACATACATACATACTGGCTGCTAAGGGATGAGAAGTATGAGGACATACGCAGATATCCTCAGTGTGTAACGCGTAGGTTGATAATATATTTCAATTGATAGACAAAGCTATAGATAAAGGAGGTAAAAGAAAAATCTTGTTGGTGGAAACAGGTGATTCTTTTGGACAGAGAGGAAAAATTATGGGCAAACTGTGGGGTCTCTCGTGGGTTACTTTAGTTTGTCTATTTAAATTGATAGACAAAGCGACAGACTAAGGGAAAATGAAGTGATCCTTCTATTCGCAACGGGTATTTCTCTTAGACTAAGGGGGAAAATGATGGACAAATAATGAGATCTTTCGTGGGTTGCCTTTAATTTATTTCAATTGATGTGCAAAGCGATAGAAGAAGGAAATAAAGAGGAAATGAAGTGTTTCGTATACAGTAAGTGGTGAAATGTATTTACTAACAATGGGGTCCATCAAGGGTTGCCGTTAGTTAGCCTACTAGTTATACCCCCCTTTTACCATTACAACTACCTGCTTCCAGCAAAAATGATCGTTCTCTTTTCTATCCTCCTATAGTTTTCTCTATCGATTTCAATATCCACTGTCACTTTACTATGGATATTGTCATACCTCTGTTTTAAAGGCTTATCTCAATTCCCACATGAGCCCTGTTCTCCGTACATCTGTATGCTTTCTTGGGATCATGTGGAAATCGAGATACGTCCTTACACCGGCACGGAAAAAATTAAATTGCCGATTTAACAATTTTGTAGTTAAAAAAGTGTCTGGCCAGTTTCAAGGTAGATTTTACAATAAAAAAGTACTACTTCAACCACCTAGTGGTTTAATTAACTTCCTACCATTGTAAAATTAACATTTGAAACATGTTGGACATATTTGTGAAATATTTAATTGTAATATATCAGTAATCCATTTTTTCCCGTGAGAGGAGCAACGATAGGTACGGCCAATTCGGCACTCGGACGACCACTTCGGCTCATTATCAAACATGAGAAATTGAAGGACGATCTCGTGAGATGCTGAAGCGACCCGTTGCAAAACGGAGTCCGCTAG
Organism: Bemisia tabaci; assembly: GCF_918797505.1. NCBI lineage: Eukaryota > Metazoa > Arthropoda > Insecta > Hemiptera > Aleyrodidae > Bemisia > Bemisia tabaci. Next base: position 17,742,832 of record NC_092794.1, on the reverse strand, counting down.
CCCGATCCTCCCGTCGTACAGTAAATCGAATCAAAAGGAGAGGCCGGTCAAAATCTGAAAACTTTAATAGCTTATAACTCCGTCTATATAAAACTTTGAGGTTGTTAAAGTAGTTTCATTGGTTTTCTCGTGAATTTTCCTTCCAGAGCCACCCCTTGTAATCTAAAATGTGACGAAATAAACAACAAAATTTTCAATTTTTGTAAAAAAATTCATGTCTGACTTCTTTCTCCACTGTGCGTCGCGTGGATGATGGATGAACCGCGGCCCCGGGCAGCGAGGACCGGTGGCGCGGCGCGGACTGCGCAGGCGCAGCATCCACGGCGGAGGTCAGCGCCTGCGCAGCTCGGAAGCGATACGATCTCGGATCTACGGCGGCCAGCGCGGCCACACACTGCACATGTGTACTCACCGACCGCTCATTATCCGAGCAGACATCATATTTCGCGCTTCGCCGGGCCGGAGGGGGCGGCAGAGACCTCGCCGGGATGACAACAGCCCATAGCCGATAGCCTAATTACCGCTCCGTACGCACGCACAGTTGCCGCTTCTGTGCATTTTCGCAACTTCTCAAATCCCTTAAGCCCTCGTCCCACGATCAAATGAACTCATCAAATGCAAGATGGCGGGTTCATCAAAATTTGACGGCCCGCTAACATTTGACAGCGGACTTGCGCGAAAACCAGTCGCCATCTTGCATTTGATGACTATTTGATGAGTTCATTTGATCGTGGGACAAGAGCTTAAGGGGGAGGGGATGGAGGCTCGAGGATGTAATTGGGCGCATTTTAACGAAAGAAGTGCTGTGCCGTGCTAAGAAATAACGCCGTATGAGCCTTCAGACGTTGCCAGACTTCCTGTGACTAATCACTTATTTTCAGAAAAGTTTGTGATTGTTTTTCTTCCAATTTCTCAGATAATTTTGTTCAGAATATGACCTAAATTGTCTGCAAATTTCGAGGAAAAGTATTGATAACTTTCCTCAAAAATAAACATTTCTTCGGAGGAAATTTGGCAACTCTCGAATGTTCATACGACGTTCTTCCTTAGCAAGGCAGAGCTGCCCCCATTGGTGGCATTAAAGAAAGAGATCGTCACCTGCCGGCTAAAGTATCACAAGCGTCATGCGACGTTTAAAAATTCCCGCTGCCATTTTATTTTTTGCGGAGATATTGTTCAACGAAGCTGTCCAAAAATCTCGAAGAATATTCTTTAAGCTGCCAATAAAATTCAGTGAGTTTTTCGAACAGATTCAACCCAAGGAGAGGAAAGGGTGCTGCCACACCGTGCTGCTGAGATGGGAGATGATAACGCAGAAGATGAACTTCCCTATTCTCTAGACTGGTGATATTACTTAGGGGAGGGAAAATTCGAGTCAAAAGTTGAAATTCGTTACGTTGCGTTCCAACTGACGCTCTCCATCCTTCGCGATTTTACGTAACGCTAGCTGAGACGCCCACTTCATGAAGCGTAACGTAATTAGGAGATAATCGTCGAGTAAAAAACCCTTGTCTATTTAGAACCCTCTGATCATAATGCAAATGGTTGATACCCGGTGGCAACGCCGGGTATCGAAGTGAAAGGTTCACAAGGTTCACGGACCTAGCGTTGGAGCAGTATTAGTATTCAAACATCAAAACGGTTTTAATCAAAGACAATCGATTCGAATGACTACGATTAAAGATGGAAATTACTCGCGTTTGTTGTGCGTGTCATTGCAGACTTAAGAGCTGCTAACGTGTTTCTTGAGCTGCCAAGGGTTCTCAAACAGAGCACAAAGATAAGAGTACGGTTTTTTGTTTTTTTACTTTAAGTCTTTTTTTTAAGCCTCATTAATCACAGATGGATCTGAGATTCACCTTGGTGTGGAGGACACCAGAAGTAAAAATGCACGTGTCAATTTTAATCCGCACAGAGCGAGCTTTTCGAATGCGATACTTCAAAAATTATCCTTTTAAGAGAGTATTTTACCCAGGATTTTTGCATGAATTTATTCGGCGGATATTTGAGAACGAGTAAAAAGAGGTACTCATAGTTTACTACTGATGCTGGATTAATTTTCAAGAAAAGTGAAAAGTAGTCGACAGTTTCTAATGTCACAAAAATGATTCCACTCAAAATTTCTCCTAATAAAATTTCCATGTAACTTCCCAGAAGATTCCTTTTGTACATTTGATAACGTTACGCAAATTGGTCTGATTTTGGCAACGCTGTCACATACGATTTGATGAGGAATTTCACATACAGAATTAGTAGGTATTATTTAATATGATTACATAGTATATCCTCATCTTTCAAGATCAATTGAATAAAAACTTTAAACTGAGGTAAAATGGGACATTTACGATACATTCAGAGTGGAGAAAGATCAGATAAGACATAGACGTTGAACTACATACTCACATATATTCCCTTTTTAAAGGAGGTTATCAAATGATTTTTTATCTTAATCGTAGCTTCTGACTGTTTAAATATTAAAAAAACAGGACAAATTGAAGGCGCCTTGGCTCTCTTGATGACAACGTTTGGATGCAACAATTCCTGCTTGACGGATGTCCTGGTTGCATTCCTCCAAACTTGCAGGCGCTCTGCATTTTTAATTGCAAAGTAATACTTTGCAACTCCATTTGTAGTAAAAAAATGCCCTTGTTACACATGCAATCACTTTATCCGTAACAAACCTCCCTGAATCTGAATTAACTGGGCACCATTGCCACCGTGAAACTGTGTCATTTACAGAAAAGTTCTCCGTATAGAATTTTTCTGAAGCGTTAAGAAGCTGGTTTATGAATGACGCTGGGCATGGCAATAGCTTTTTTTTTAAAGATAATTAACAGGTCTAAGAGTGGCATACAAGTTACAAGCTGTGAAACAAAGAAGTTAAACACACAATCAAAGCAACTTAGGTAATAACACTGAAAAAATCGATCGATGTGTTTGATGACTTTTGAAAAGATCTGCGTCTTATCTAATGGACAGTAAAAAAAGAGGAAATGTTCTTCGCCTCGAAACCAAAAGAATCGGGGCCAAGTATAATTTTAAGATGTTTAAAATCCTATATCCAATTCTGATAAAAAATCTACAAAGCGGGAAAAAATTACCAAATTTCAAATAAGGTAATTATTGGTAAAAATTGCTATTGAGTTTTTTTTTTTTTTTTTTTTTTTTTTTTTTTTGAAGAAAGTACATTATCTATACGCTCAGAGGAACTGTGTGTGCTTTTTGAGATAATCAGTTCGGGCGCTGGTAAGGAGAGTGGAGGGAGATCAGAAAACTGTGGAAGTTATTATTTGTTCCGTGACCCAAATTTGCGCCCGCAGCCAGCAGCAATGGAGCACAAGGAACTTTTAAAGTTGGTGACCACTGTACCTGCTTACATTAATCATTTCGCCAGGATATCGGCCGTGAAAGAAGGATAGATCCGGACCTTGATGTCGTGGCAGGGCAACAGATTGTAATTTGTGCTCTCTCCTGCGTTGCTCTTGTTGTTGTCTTTCTTGGCACATGAGCTATTTAGCATTACATCGCGTATAGTTTCATATTAATTTCCGCCTATAGGGGTTTAACAGCGTTAGTATGCGAACAGCATCGGATATAACAAACATAGGTTGATACTCGCGAAGGGCGTTCCCCAGACAATTAAATCTAATCAACCTCTCAGAGATTTTAAAGCTCGAAGATTCGTTTTCAAACATTCAATGAGAGATTCGAAATAATCTGATCACCATTCGGCAACGACTTAAAGTCGAACTAAACTATACTGCAAAGTCACTGATTAACTCAGTGAGACAGTATATAATCTCCGTCGACACGATCGGACATCCGGTAGAGTTGAAGGGAGCGGACCTTTAGGCTTGAAGGCAAAGACACATTGGCCCCCTAATTTGACGTTTGTCAAATTGGTTTTTAATTTGATAGCTTGAGTCATTGAAGTTTGATGATTCAGTTCAAAGACACCTTTTTCATGACGTATTACTTTATTTTATTTCTTACCGCTGTTTTACTTACAGCGATAAGTTCATGCTTTTAATCATGACAGTCCACAGGGTGTCCCAGGATTAAGTACGAATACTTTACTAACGGGAACTTTCTATCAAAGTCTCAGAAAAGGTCAAATGAACCAAAATCTGATGTACCAATTGATTGTTTTGATGCTTTGTTTTGAATTGATCTACCAAATTAAGTCGGAGCGAAACTCATTAGGAGCGACTACGCGAGAGTGCAGGGATACTTCACACGTTGCGCCTAACTAAATGCGGTCGCTGGTCGGCGCGGAAAGCACCTTAGCGCCTACGAGACTCTAGGAATACTTCACGCATTGCATCAAAAACAGTGCGAGCGCTTGTCGGCGTGAAACGTATATCGATGGTGAAACTATTATACCACTTATCTCGGTTTGCAACGTTACAGACTCTATGTCATACTTGATTTTTTAAGGATACAGGGTGTCCCAGGATTAAGTACGAATATTAAAGGAGTCGATTCTTTGGGGCAAAAAAAAGGTTTCCGTGGCAATTTTTTTTTCCAAAAACGCTCTCCCTTGGAGGCTACGGCCCCTGAAAGTTGGAGAAAAAAATCGTCTTTCTAACACTGAGACAATGTTTATCAACCGACATCAATGAAAATTGATTAAATGGGAGTAATTTTTAGCGCTCTCTTCATTTTTGAACTCCAAAAAAGGAAAATACATTTTCAGGGGAGGGGGATTAAGAGGGGAAAAGTGGCCAAAATTAATGTTTCAGCGACAAAAATTGATATTTGACGGCACCTCGCATTTTTTTCGTGTTGACTCATCGTTTTCGAGATAGTAGTGACTGAATGGAGCGCGAGTGGGCGCAAAGAGGTAGAGGGTGGCCCCCAGGGAAAGCGTTTTTGAAAAAAAAATATATCACAAAAAATTATTTTATTGACCCAAAGAATTGACTCCTTCAATATTCGTACTTAATCCTGGGACACCCTGTATGTGCAGTATGGTCTGTTGGTTGGAGTAATATCTTCAATAATGTTGCGTGCACTTGTAAAAATCCAGATTCGCCTTAAAATTTTTCTAATATGTTTATTAATTAAGGACTTTCGATGCAATATTCGAAACGAAAATGAAGAAACTGGGGGTCAGATGACATGATGACATGGTCAGATGACAGATGACATGGAGTTCTTATACATTTTCAAATCGGAAGTGATGAGTCAGCGCGTTTGACTTCCTTATTTCGAGAAGCTTATGACTGTAACGAGTACATCACATTTTATTTCAGTACAACCCTGAGTATTATTCGCTTTCATCATCAAAAGTAATGAGCCCATACTGTATTGCGGTCTTTTTTTTCAGTTATAAATGACCGACGTCGAAAAATGCGTATCTCCTTTACAACGTTTAAATACTTCATCATTTATTCGATATTTACGAACCCGATATAACTGTGGCCCAATCCAATGATATCGAAGCAATCAGTAAAGTAAGAAATTGTTTTTACAAGCTTAGTCAACAATTATTTACAATATTATAATCTTATAATCAGTCTAATTTGTACAACAATGTACATTTCTAACTGAATTTATTTTACTCTTCCGCTAAAACAAATATGTCGGGATGCCTGCTCGAACAATTCTTCCTGAAATGTCCATAAAACGACTCTGCCGCAATCGTGCCTCGTCTTTAAACGCCTTAAGTATCTTTCCAAAAGAAAAAGAGAGAAAACAATTCAAATGATACATTTTTTGGGAAATTGACAATGTCGCGATGAAAATCAGTGATTGTTACTTCATTGGCACAACAAGTAAATCGCATCTTGTTAGAAGCACAAGCGCTGAACACTAAGCGAATTTCAGAATAACACCTAGATGCAACTATTCGAGCTCGACGGATGTCCATGTTGCATAAACACGAAATTGAAGGCGTTTTGACTCTCCGCGCGCTTACCACTCAGGCGCGGCATGGCGGATGATACTGTGAGGGTCCAAAAATACAAAGCACCTTTAATTCTTCATTCCTACCACAAAGACATTCCTTTGACACAGATAGTTGCCCACAGGCGTATGCTGTGCGAATATGATGTGCTGTGATTTTGATATCGCCTCGCGCTGAGCATGATTTTTAAAGCAATTTCGTGTAAGAGGTGTCTTTGTAGCATGAATGGATTGCATTTTGCAAAAAGGAACCCAAAATATTCCAATGCTGTGCAACTTACACAATAAAATTACTGAAACAATTAACAAAATTAAAGTTACCAAGGTAATTTTTCGTCTTGAATTTAGAGTTTATTGAGAGTAGGATAAAATTTGTGTAAATGATCGGTTTATATTTGCAAGATAAAAAAAGTCGCACAATCTTAGGAACATCGGAATTCTCTTGGTTCCTTTTTGCAAGTTGCAATCTAAATGAAGAATATAGATTGATGGGGCTTTTTCACGGAGAAAATACAACATAATCGAAGACGTTTAAACGTTGCACTTGAGGTATTCATTTTCCGCATTTAACCATCTATAAAGTGAATCATACTTACGAAATTCAATCTGTCCGTCAAATGTATTCGTCTAATCCCTACTTTATAAATCAGCAACGAGTATGCAACGCGCGGCCTGAACTTTGGTAAGCCTTCACAGTCCCGAGAATTAGCCGTGACCACCTTGCAAGGCAGGAATGAGGAGGTATGCACTTAATGGTGGGCGCAACTACACAAGAAACAGGAAATAAATAAGTTTATTGCGGGTGGCGAGTCAGTTCAGAGGCAAACGACTCGTTCTACTGCCACCGATATATTACCTAATGAGCAATAACAGCCAGGTTCTCCAGGCCAATGTCTCGTGTATCTATTACCTCGCGTATTTTACAGCTACCCATTTGCTCCTGGAACGAACCGCTGAAACTTTGTTTCAGTTCAGGGGCCACGATCGGGACTCTAGGTTACATCTATTCTATATACATACGATCGAAAAGAGAATTATGCTGGCGAAATCGCGTGTTTATGTTTGTGTTTGTAGTACGTACTTATAATCGAACATACAATGAAGGGATGTAAATTCGAAGAAAGAGAAACGTTGTCCTAATTGCAAGGAATAAATTGGATTAATTTTTCCGTCGTAAAATATGTATAAATTACAGAATATTGTTGCTAAAACTATGGAAAGTGAGGCGAGAGAAGGTTGGCAATAATCTCTTCTCATCCTCTCCCACCGGGAGTCGCCGACATTTTTTTGGATCTTGCAAGCTCCATGTATCCCAGTGTCCACTCTCCTCCTAAAACCTAGTGGGCAATAGCGCGAGTTTTGGCAAAATCGTGACGCATGGTCGTATTGTTAAGAAAAATGCCAAATAATGTAGATACTTTTGGTTTTTTTGATGAATCAGACTTTTCTCTGATGGTTCATAAACATTTGAAGGAAATTTGTTTGATTTTAGCCATTTTTTTAAAGTTTTGAAAGTTGTAAAACGCCCGACCGTAACGCTTTTTAGCTTGTCCAAAAGCCTTTTTTCAAAGTTCAAATAGCCACCTTGGGTGCGTTTTTATCTTAGACGCGACCCCAAAGATCACATTATCTTCAAAAAATCCTTAATTTTGCTAATTCGTAAAATTTAGACCATTTGCGCACTCTGTCTGGAGCCGCACTCTCTTTTTTAAAGGAACTTCGGATGTTGGTCCTCAGAAGTCAACCGGCGCGCTGCAGCATCCATAATACTCAGAAGAAAAGTTCGAAGATTTTTCAGTGGCCGACCAGTAGAGCTACGTCCCTTCGTAGAGAGAGTGATGTCGCAAACAGGAATGAAGTTTACGCAAATTGAACGGTTCTCGTAATCTTTGATCAACTCATTCCCCAATTCCTGCTTCCGCTCCTCCTCTCATTCCGTTTGTTCCTTGCCACGCGTGCTTCTAATTACCCTGTCCATTCCAGTTTATAATCTTTGCAATGGAGCATTTGCATGCAAATTTTTTATTGCTTCATCTGGAAAAGCTTAAAGAGCTGATTTCACAGAGTTTTTTATAATTTTTTTCTGATATGGTGAATGGTATAAAATTAGATTTAAAAGTGAGCCAATGCACCGCCTAGTGACGTCATCTAGCGGCATTTCCCATTCAAACACACGTATTTCAGCAGATTAGATCATTTTGTCATAAGGTACGGCAATTAAGACGCGGAATGCCGCCGCGGAATCTGACGCGGCGGACGACCCGAGCGAGCGAGGCGTCGAGTTTGTTTCCGCTCCGCCGTGCCCGGCAACTAAGCAGCGGAATCGCCTCCAAAATTCCGCCGCGTCCGTCGGCAGTCTCGTCATCAGTATCCGATGATAACTCACGAGTGTAGATGTGTTGTGCCTTGCTACAATGAACATTCACCACGTTTCAAAAGCTCTAATATTTTTTACGAGAATACCAGTCAAAATATCCCTTTGTAAAATTTCTAAAAGTATTTTTGAATGAGCAAAACAATTTTTAACGCACGTTGGCAAAAAACTCCAACATACAGCAGTAAAATGTTTACAAAAAGTTCAAGATAAGCTCCCTATCGATAGTTTCAAATTAACGAATAAAGTTGAGCAGAGAGTTGCAACATTGCAAGCAAAGACATCCATTTTTTTACTTTCAGCCATGATGTTCAAAAAAAGATTGGTCGATCAGGTTTCTCTATAGGTATATAGCAACGTATAAATAAATTGTTCAGTTGCCAAAAAGCCATAAAATAGTTATTTCGTTTTGTTTTTATAGATTTATTTCCTGGAAAAAAAGGTGTCATGTTACTTTTACCTATTTGTGTGGTACTATTTGCACCTGGTACGAGGTAGGATTGCCATGCGTTGATATCGTGCTAAAAATTTTTTTTCTTTCATGAATCCAATAAGTCACGATGGCCCGCAATTTTCCATTGGTTTCTCCACCGCGATCCACGTTTCGGCACATAGACATGAAAAATCATCGAAAACCTCGGCGGACGAGGCGGAATCTCCGAGGGATTCCGCTCCGATCTGTTCTCGACAGATCGGAGCGCCGTGACGCCGCGGACGCCGCGGCATCGCTCCGCTCCTTAGTTGCCGCTCCCATTGAAACGCGTGTAACAGATTTCCCTTGCGTCCGCCGCGTACGATTCCGCGGCGGCATTCCGCGTCTTAATTGCCGTACCTATATCTTCTCCAATGATTGTCCAATTCATGTACCAAGGGTATCCTCGTGTTCAGTTCACTCAGCAGTCTCCACTTAAACGCGAAATTCATCAAATTTCAGACACCTGCAAATTCTCTATTGGTAAAAATGTAATCTTAATTCCCATTTACGACACTGTGGAGGCTTAAATACGGGAACCAATCAGAAATGAATTCGTATTGTCTTTACTCTCCTCATAAAGGGACTCTGGACCAGTGAAGCTTGAATTTGGCGTAATTTGGTTGGTCCGCTATGACGTCACTCGTAGCAACGTATGATCCCATTGGTCAGTGGAGTGCGGTGCGTTGTCTCGTGTGGCTATCCATTGACCCCCGACTCGGCGGAAGGTCGAGTGAGAGGCGACCTTGGTGGTCACCGCGCGCATCTCACTCCGCGGATCAGATCCGAACCAAGGAAAAGGTGTGTCCCCTCAGCTCCCCCCCCCCCCCCCCCCCCCGTTTTGACTGACAGGTCTTCAAGCTCAACGATTCCCACACAAGCGCCGACTTAACGAGCCGCTAATACCCGATAAACCGATTTATAAATGAAAAAATTGAACAAATAAAAAATTCTGCGCGAGTACGCTGGTTGCTCGATCCATTCGACGGGAAGCTGATTTAGGTGTGGATATCCTGATTGAGATACTGATCAGCGGACGGCTGATTTGGTCGGGTAAGTTTGTCGGCGCACAGTGAATCGAGTCAATCGGAGGGGTCGGACATGAAATTTTTTACTAATACTGCATATTTTTAGGTTTAGCTCGTCAATTTTGAAATTTTAATGGGTGTTAATAGAAGAACATGCTACGAGAAAACCAATGGAGCCGCTTTTAGAACCTCAAAGTTTTGTATAAACGGAGTTATAAGCGTTTAAAGTTTCCAAATTTTGTGCGACTTCTCCCGCCGACTCCATCCACTGTGCGGCGGTGCCAATTTGTGACAAAGGAAGCTCTCGGATGTTTCTGATCAGGACAATCAATCCACAGGAATTTGCGATGTACCTGGAATGATGATGCTGATGCTTTTTTGGATCAACCGGAAATAGTGGTCTCCAGTACAAAATTAAGTGCAACTCATCCACGTGGTATTCCTTTAGATATGTGATGCTGGCGGATAAAGAATGGGGGTTGCATCTCGTGCCCTCTTGACATCACACGGTATCATTTCTGTTGTGCTAGGAAAAAGCCTCACGAAGGCCCATTCACAATTTTTTTACCTAAATGTGCAATTCCAAGTGATTGATTCCAAAATTCTTCCATCCCATATTCTTCTCTCTGCCCCAACTTCCTAAATCCCCCCTCCACAACCTCTTCATGAATCTTAACTACTGCGTCAATGTTGCTTTCATTTTGTTCAGGCACTTATTCCAGGATTTCGGTACCCGCGCACAGAAAACACGACTTGTTTGTAGGCGTTTTTGCACTCGATTGTTCTCCGCTGGACAAAAACTTCTTTAACTACTTTAATCGGCGATTTAACTCTATTTTTATTTTTGAATTTTATAGAGCTTCATGGTTGAAAAAATCCGAGCTATAAAGGTAAACTATCGGAGGTAATTGACGGGGATAACTTTGAGCAGAACTAATTTGCAAGAAGTTTAAAGACTTGTAATACTCGGGAAGGGAGCTGAAGGTCATTTTAAATTGACTGGTTCATGGAAGGGGTGGACAATGGGCTTTTGCAGGTGTAAAATTGAGAGGAGAGAACAACCGCAATATTTTTTTTCCTTATCTATTGACCGTTCAGTATTTGACTTGCGTGCAAATGCCAAACTTTCATCCGTTTCTGTCAACGTCGTAACGGAATCTATGAAAATGAATTAAAATGTGTGGAAATATAGTTTAGAGCTCCGCGATATTTTATTTTGAATTTTTGAATTGTATTTTCAAGTGAATTTGTCCAAGAAACTAATACAAAGAGAATATTTTCATAATGCTGGACATGATTACCTCCATTTATTTCAGGAATGCTCTTTCTACCCCTTTGTTCAAATAAGATGAAAAAAAAGTAATTCATAGATGGAAAATGGTCACAGCATCTAACCTCGTGATTCAATTGTGTATCATCAGAGTGAAACATAAATGCCTCTACTTGTCAGAGGTGCGAAAAGTAAATAAGTCCACGAACCTCGTCTAGGATATGGGATATAGCACTATCATATTCGCAGCATTACTTAGTATCAACGGCACGCTTCACTCAAAGATGGTAGTTTGTAATGAGTTAATTAATTGCGCTAAGCAATCTATGTCATACACCGATTTTGATCGTAATGACACTCTTATACCCGATGCGACGCATAGTTGTGAAAGTTCTATCAATAATGGAATTAATACATTTCAGTATTCTGAATTTAAAAAAAAAAAAAAAAAAAAACCAAAAAAGAAGTCATACAGTGTTTAGACATTTTTGTCTGATGGCATATTCACTCTCGTTCATGATAATAAAAGTTGAATGGTACATTTGATTCTTTTTTTTATGAATATGTTTTTTATTAACCCGCCTTCTAAGGGTGTCAATTACAATAAGATTAATGCATACATAAAATGTGAAGTAACAATGATTTTTGCTGAAAATAAATTAACACTTTAATATCCCAAAATATCGATTTCTAGAAATTGACTTTGCACTGCAATAAGGTCCACAGGTATATGCCCGCGAAAAAGCCTATCACCTTAAAATATCACGCTTACTCAAGTTAGACACCAAAATATTGTTACATCATTGCATCATCACCTCACTTTCAGGTTCCGGTGTTAACAATGAGAAGTTTTACTTGACCGAACAACGCATCTCCGTAAATGTCACGCCCATTTGGCAAACATGTCAATATCGTTTCCTTGAACGTAGAAAGGTAATTCCAGCACATTAGCAGTGCCTACAATTATCGGTGTAGGCAACACGAGCTCTCTCGTGGTTGAATAGTGGTATCACAATGAAATTGCACGCTTTTTTGGAATACACACGAAAAATGGCTTTCCATCGAGCGTGAGGAGGTGATTTTAACGCCCTGTCAGTTCGCCTTCAACTATCAGTGTAGACAACACGAGCTCTCGCGTAGTGAAACAGTCGAATTACGTAAAATTCTCGCTTATTCAAAGAATACAAAAAAATATCAAAACCAATGACCGCCACCACTACCGCTGACGCCGTATATGTATCCATATACGTTGCCAAATTTCCTTTGATTATAAAACACGAATTTTCAGGGAAATCTATGTGAATATCGTTCTTCCAATTTTGCAGAGAGTTGTATTCGCAATCAGATCTGAATCATCCGCACTGAAAAAAAATTACGTGCTATAGAGACATACCGTCCGTTCCGGGTGCTGGAGCCGTAGCTTCGACTGCTCCGGTTGCCACGCCCGGAACTTTCGGCTTCTGAGCCCGGAACGCGGACGGCATGTCTATAAACCCGTAAGTACGGCTTCCACGGCCGGCGTTTTTGTTTCAGTGTGAAAATTTCGAAAAAAAGTACTCGAAATTCAGTTCAACAATAAATATTTTAGGGGTGAAATTTGGCAACTCTTGAATGTTCATACGGCGTTTTTCCTTAGTACAGCAGTACTGTGTAGTGCACTGAAAAAAAAAATCTCGCTGTATTTACTAAGAAAAGGGTAAAATTACCAAGAATTCACGGTTCTATTTGATCCCAGTTTTTTCTTGGTAAAATTATTGACTTTCTCAGTAATTTTACTGGACCCCGGAAAAAACACCAATATTTTTTATCGACTGTGGTAGAATTACTGAGATAAAATGGCAAAGTTACCGGGAATTGATTACCAATAAAAGTGGTATTCTTACCTGAGGAAAACAGTAAAAATACCGGGTTTTAGGTAAGCTTACCAGTCTGTCTTGGTAAAATTACCAATAATTGGTAAAAAAAAGTGAGATGGTATAGGTACCAACGGACCTTGGTAAAAACGCCGAGAATTTTTTTTCAGTGCGTATGAAGAGCGACGCGCGCGGCGACTGACGTGACTTTGATCTTCATCGTGTGCACTTGCACCTCGCTCGCCGAGGGGGCCAAGGGGGCGGAGGGGCTGCTCTGAAATCTGGAATCTGGAGCGAGTGTCTCGATGGAGCTGTCGTTGCGCAACAGTCAACGACTACAACAGCGAGGTGCGTTGATCGTTGACCGGTCGCAACTCCTCCGCTGATCCCACTGATCCTGCCTTAATCCCTCGCGCTTCACGTCACGTCACCACGGTGCGTGCGACGCGACGCTGCCCTCTCCTCCCGGACGACCACATTTTTTCGAGGATTAATCGCGTTGATTTAGACCAAAAAATTCAACCATTGCTTACAAATGGAATATGGTATCATTGACCAGGGGGTGTGCCCTCTGACCGCTACGCGGTCCAACCCCCTAAGGGCGCTCCGCGCCTTTCAAGAGGGCTCGCTTTGCGGACTCCCACGAGTGAATATGAATAATGCCGTGCTGAAGAAGAACGCTGTATGAACATTCGAGCGTTGACGAATTTCCTCCGGTAAAATGTTTATTTTCAAGGAGAGTTATGATCCTTTCAAGGATGAGTTATGATCATAACTCTCCTTGAAAATAAACATTTTACCGAAATTTTCAGAAAATTTGGATCTGATTCTGCTTTAAAATCTCTGAAAAATTGGAGGAAAAATATTCACAGATTTCCCTGAAAATGCGTGTTTTAACAGAGGAAACTCGGTAACGTCTAAAGGCTCATACGGCGTATTTCCTTAGCACGGCAGAATAGAACGGGCTCATCTAGGGCTTTCGTCTTCATCGATAGACGTAAAAATCTTGAAAATCTACCCGTAATCTTCGAACGAAATGTGACAAAAATGAACTTATACATTGTTTGAAAGGGAGAATCCACAACTTCATGACGCATAATAAAAAGAAAAATAAAACTAGGTCATATTTCCAAAATATGTATAGAATGAGCTCGTCTAAGGTCTAATACGTGCGTTGATAGCCGCAGAAATCGTATAAATCGGCCGCGTAGAGCGGTAGAATGAACTGCGACGGTTAAAAAACAAAAATGTTGACGGTCAGCAAGCGCTTATAGTAACGATAGCAGTTCAGACGACTATTACTGAAAAGAGTGCACTAGGGTGCGTAGTATAGAAGAAGTGTGGACACCGATCCCATGGAAATTCTTTAGCTGAAAAGAAATGGCGGCGATATCAGTTGGGAGGGATCGTTGTCAGCCTTTAAACTTTGCCAGTAGAAGTCTCGGTTGAAAAGGCTGGTTTGGAATGTAAGGCACAATATTGGTTTCATAACTGAGTAAATACGCCTAACTCAGTAATTTGGGCAAAGCTGAAGGTGATACAAGTAAATGAAAACTCATTTTCTCCTGATTGCGTCCTTTCTCAATTTATGCATCTTACATGCATTGACTACAAATTTCTTATGGGATGTTGAGGGAGGTGCACCTCATACGAGGAAGGGTCTGAAAAGCAAAATCCCAACATATCCTCACAAAAAGGACACGTTCTGAGCTCGAAGAATCATTCATGAAAAATTTTGCTAATTAGGACGTCATTTTCAAAACTTTTAGCCGTTCTGCCATTTATTCGGTTTGTATGAGCTCCATGAAGCCCATAATGACTGAAGGAAAAATGACGCATAGAGTAAACGGACCAGACTTGACACATAGATAATCAAAGTCAAAGAATACGCCGTTAAAAATTTCATCTCTTTATAATGGAGAAATTACCGACTTTTCGACTTGGATCATCTATTAGTAAACTTTTCAGGGCACGTTTGGCATCTGCGCCTGTTTAGTGTCTGCTATGCGTTTAATTGTTTCCTTAATTAACGGGCATCTATCTCGGACGTCGGTTGTCGGGAGTCAAGTGTAAGTGTAATCGGCCAGCAACTAATCAAACTTTGCGCTTTCCTTCTTCTTCTCCGCGCTTAGCATCCTTCAAATATGAAAACACCTTATTACACGAACAGATCGCAGAACGGGTGGCAGTAATTATCTCATTTTTTACACCGCAAGTAATGTAACTCCCGTTGAACTTGAATGGGATGTCGTCATGGCAACACGCAAAGTTGCTGACAGATGTCACTTTTGTCTTTTGAATGAGCTTGGGGAGGGGGAGAGGTAATGAATCCTTCTTTTTCAGATTACTAAATTGAGTAATGAAAACTGAGCTTGTTTTTTTTTTTAAAATGATGCCTAATTTGTTTGATGAGCTCAGATTCTGTTTCAAAAATTATCAGCAAACCTATACTTGAGACCTGAATCTTGGATCTGAAAATTGAATACTTTCGTTAAGCTCTTCGTTATGTTTAGATTAAAATATTTACAGAGGTGTAAATATGCAAATGGTGACGTTGGAAAACAACCATTCTAACTGACGCCTTTATTCGCGTTACAAATCAAAGTGGTGAAATGGCACACCTAACAAGAGGCTAAAGTTTTTAAAATCACTATCTCGAATCAATAGGCATTTCTAGAATCTAGAATAACTAGACGTCTTACTAAGTCTATGCGTGACCACAGCATGAAGCACCTCATAGTTATCATCCAAAAGTAGCAATTTAAAAGAAAATAATAATCAGTTCAAAATGAAAATTGCAACTTTTAACTTTTGAATGAATTTTCAATAGTTTTTCAAATACTATTCAAATCAGATAACATAAAAAAGCCGCATACTGAAGCGTAGATGAGACACCAAATGTACAATTATGAAACGATTATGCCGATCGGTATTTGATTAAGTTCGTCAGTGATAATTCCGACTTTTTACATTTTCTCAGCCTTTTCAAAAATTGCAAAATTATACGCCATTTTCCGCCTTAAATTATAGACATGTTACAAAAATAGGTATTCAATTCAGGCAGGTCTGAAATTTTAAAAAAAATTTTAAATAAATACAAAATACAATAAAGCTTTGTCACTAATTGTTCCCAAAGCAGTGTGATTTTTTCTTTTAATATGAACCACTGACCACCCGATCAAAAGCAGTATTTGAGGAGGGCTTAAGGGTCAATTTCTCAATGTCCCTGCAATCAAGTATTGACTATTTTGGGAAAAGTTCAAAATTTCAGGACGTATTGCTAGGGATCGATTGAAGTTTTACATGTTCTCTGAGCATAATGATTCTTGAATTTGCCGCCAAAGTTTTTTTTTTTTTTATCTAAAATTCAATCTGCGTTTCTCTAGAAACAAGAAAAAATGCTTAAGTTAAGAAAATTAGTTGCCTGACTCGAGCAGCATCACCCTTGACTCACCGAAAATATTTCCTGGCAGCAAATTCAAGAATTTTTTTGTATTTTTACTTAGCATACTTTTTCCCGTGCTCTTTTTGCAATCTTTTGGTGAGACAAACGCAAGAAAGGCCTGCATTATTTCAGTGCCTCAGAGCCAAAAGGTGCCCAACTCACATTTTTTGAAAAATAGAGTTAAAGGCATTTTCAACATCTCCATGAACGGTTCCGTGAGTGTGGGAAATTCGGTAGCCCTTTCTTACGCCGGTATCATGAGACCCGGAGTTTCAAAAATTGCGATTTGCATTGAAATAAATGGGGCCGTCGCGCGGTTTTCCCTGATATCTCGAAAATACCAAAATGGAGTTAGGTATACCTATTTTTTTTTTATTTTCATTTTTCAGTTTTTTAATTTATTTTCTTTCTCCTCTTCAAGTCAGAGACCAATTACAAAATAGAAACAAATTACAAAATTTTAGAAGGTATACCTTTTGGCTCAGGAGTAGTACTGATATAATACAAGTCGCGGATAACACTACAGAATGCACAACTGAGATAAAGCACTGCACCTGCTAATCAGGCAATCGGCTGATCGAGCAATCAGATCTGATCTATTTTTTTATGACAGCCGATCAGTCGATCGGGTAATTAAAACTGCCGGCACCAACTCGAATTGCGCGTTTGTGCACAATGGCCACTCTTCCATATAAGCCAATGTAAATCGTAGCGAGAAGCAGGCGATAAAGGTCAGAACGAAATCTGATTAATGGTGCGCCAGCAATAAGGGTGGAGATCGAATGTGCGTACGTTGGCGCGAAAGAAAGAAGAGAGAGGGCATCGTTGGAGAGAGACGGAACGTTACAAAACATCTCGGCGACCTCCAAGTTGACTATATATACTAGCCCAACGCCGCAGACACCACCAAAGGTATCTGTACATTTTTAACTTCACCACCAACACTCCAACAAACAAACACCAAAATGTACAAGATCGTAAGTACTCATTTTTCTCACTGTTTTTTGCCCCGACTTTGAGCCCTGGTTTCGCGATGTGCTGATTTCGTTTCGCGAGTGTCCACGAAGTGTCTCAACAAACGTTCGCGTCTTTTAAGTGCTTTAGTGAATTTTTCAAAATTTCGCGTTTTTCGGTGTGTGTGTATGTGTGTGCTCGGCAAAAGTATAACGTGAGATGGATTTCTAAGTGCCAAATTCCTGGTTATTTTTTGTCACTTGTTATTGAGAAAATTTGAATCGTGCTAAATGCATTAAAAACAGAAGAATAGGCTACTTAAAAAAAGGCCCATAAAAACCCTATACCCATATCTATGAATATGCGACAATATCTATCTTAAATTATTGTTTAATTTATCAATAAAAATATGAGTAATGTCATTAAATTAAAATTAAAAAAGATATAAAATTACAAAGAAACATTCAATAATTTAGAGCTTTTTTATGTCTTGCAAAAATAGATTTAATCTCTGAGATAGTTTATAGCATTTAAAAGAAAATAAAGAAAAATTAAGAATATGATAGTTAAGTATAGGACATACAAAATTAAGAAACTTTGTCACAAGAAAAACTTACTGCGAGGATTATTCCTATGAGATATTTGTATGATGTATCCTTTCGATGGAGCTTTCGTTAACTTCATATTTACTTTTCCGAGAAGGACGCCTAAAAATAATTAGAATTATTTCTTTTTTAAATTTTGTATTAGAGAGAAAAATCAAAAATAAAAACTGGATATTCCAATGAATTGAAAATTTCGATTACTCCCATGCAATGAAATAAATGTTTTGATTAAGTCGCAAAGCTTCAGCTGCTAATTTTTCAGAAGCAATCCAAAGCATAAGGCAAATTTTTAGCAAATTAAAAAAAATTTATTGTAACGTTTAGAAAATGAGTTCATCAAATTAGAATCGATATACCCCCATCTCTCTGCCTTTTCTTTTGAAAATAAAATTTCTTATTTCCACTTTTTGAAGCTATTTAATCATCAGCACTCAATTTTTTGAATATTTTTAACGTCTTTCTTCAAAACATTAAAATATTATGCTGGCCATAGCTCCTCGCGTGAGTTACTAAATTATGAATTTAATAATTTGGGGGAAGCTTGATCATAAGTTAATCCTAAGATGCGTGCACGGGTTCTGCTATTCACGAATTCTCCATCTCTACTTTTCTACCCATGCGTCAAAGTCTCCAAGTAACTTTCATGTACCAATGCGCGCATTGCGTACCGCGTCCTTCTATAATTTTTTCTCCCTAAAAGCATATTATCGCAAAAAAATGGTTCATCCGAATTTTTCCCGACAAAAAAGTTAATTAAATAATTGTTGTAAAATATACTTACATACAAATTTATCAATGCTGATTTTATGGATAAAGCTCAATTAATAGAGTAGATCATATTTTTTCGGTACTTTTAAACTTTTGAGAGAAAATGAACAATGACATTTTTGAAAAAATGAAAAGAAACGTTCTAAATTATGACAAGAGAGTCCATAATTTAAAAGGATTTTTGAGTGAGAGATGGCGAAATAAAAAATAATTTTCTCAACCCTTCAACTTGAGTCTACCTCTGTATATTTAACTCCTCCGCATTTTTGATCATTTAAAAAGTAACGAACGACTTTTCAAAAGAATTCACCGGTAAATGCAAACAGAATGTATAAATTCAGCTATTGAAGTATATAAGCTACAAGGAACATCAGTAAAATTTGCTCGCAGTATTTAAAATGAGTGTTGGATGAATGCCGCATTATATTTTGGCAATTATGCCTGCAAAATTAGTATTTAAATTTTTTTGGTCCGTCAAAATCACAGTTTATATTCATGGGGCTCTTTTTATTTTTCATTTTCTTGAGTTATAACTATTCATTATTTTTTATTCTTGATTTCATTTTCTGTCAAAAATTATCGATGGGGTCACTATCTTATCGACAATTTTTGACGAAGAATGGAAAAATTTGTGACGGAGGCTGAGAATCTGAATGTTTTTTTTTTAAATTTTTAACGACTGCAAATCGTTCAGAAACGTTTAATTTTTACATGATTTTGTGATCCAAAATTTAACCAAGCGATAGAGTTTAATGTAGGAGGAGTAAAAAATATAGAATCTTTAAAATTCTCAGCATACTTGAAGCTAATTTTTAGTTGTGTCCCTTGCAAATTCTCATAAAAATACCGGACAGGCGCGATGTTGGAAACGTACGGAAATTAATTCAAAAATTACTGCAATCCATCTTTCATCAATCTTCTCACTTGGAGTGAGTAAATGAGCAAGGTTCAGCAAAAGAAGACTATATTCATTTCAACAAGTGTTCTGGTATTAATATACCATTTTATGACATAGAGACTATGAGGTGACGGTAATCATCTTCCGTAGAGTGGTGTCCGTGTCCTGTCCGTAACTAATTCATCGTTCAAATCTCCACTTTAGCCTCGTACAAACGATCCCGTTATACGCACCAACACACACACACTCTTACTTGCGCATACGTTCGAACTCGTTCGCTCGCCTCTCACCACTCGCGATTTTTATTAACCACGCGTACGGCACAAGTTTATGAATGACTCGAATCTGACATAATAATCAGTATGTAAACGAGGCAAAATGCTAATAACTTAGTCCATATCCCTCTGTCTCTTGTTTATCTCCTTGCAAAGGCGTTTCTGTGTGAATGAAGTCTTGATAGTTCAGCATCGCTGCACATGGCTCGAGGCGATACTAATTGCTACCAACTTCAGTGGAAAGAAAGATAATTTTAGTTTTATGAAACTCAATTTTGCTTAGAATTTTAGGCTGGATGCATTTCACGAATGAAGTCATTTTTGAAACAATTAAAAAAGCTATAAAAATGCCTTTTATAGCCTTTTTAAATGTTTCAAAAATGACTTTTCAATATTCAGGAAAGTATTGCGTTATGTTTACCCGATATCGTAGGGATAGAGGGATAAATTTTGCAGTGCTCAGATTGCGGACATATTTAATTAAAGCCTCCTAATGTGGTATTTACAACTCTAGTGTAATAATAAGTTTAGATACCAAAAGGATCTTCTTGATAATTTGAAGGTAGTTCAACAGACGTCCATTTACCATAGATCCGTTGTGCTCTTTCGATCTATTCATAATTTTGAAATTCCTATAGCCCTCTTTTAAAATTTTTTTGAGGTGATAAAATGTCGCTCTTCTCAAATAATTTGAAGGCACTGAAAAAAATGACTTTTTAATTAGCTGCTCAAAGGAAATGATGATAAACTAGAGCGGGTGGCGTTGGCCTTATGATACTTTTATGGCGCAAAATTTTTTCACGGATCAAAAACCAATTTTGTAACTAGTTTCTGATCGATTCAAATTTCAATTTGCAGAGAAACTAACAATGCTTTGTCTTGCACTTTTATCTCTCTTTTTTGAACGAGAATGAACACATTTTGTTCATAGATTATTAGACCGTTTTTGTCACGACTGCAAATTCACTTTTAAGGTTCCGCACAAACCATAATACAACCCCCAATTTATGATGGAGAGGTTCGGAGTATAGATAAATCGGTCGAACTTTAAAGCGAGCGTGTCCATCACTCGTATCTGATGAGCCTTAGAGTACATGCACTCATATGAAGCTTAGGGCACATTAGAAAATGGACTTGCTGGGTTCTGACATTGACCGATTCGAATAAAGTCAAAGGAGTTGGTGACAAAATAACGGTGGGAACGAGCAAAGTTCACACGCACTTGACGCGCGACCCGATTTTGTTGCTATAAATCGTGCCGCGGCACCAGCGTTGTCTCATCGCTGAAATCTCTTTCAGGAATCACGAAGAAAAGGTTTAAAACATTTGCTTTCAAAATCAAATTCCTCACTTTTTTGAGCCTTTGGTTTTAAATTTAGGGTTAAAATTTCTATTGGAAATATTTTTATGACACTCCTCTATAAATTGGTAATAATAACTCAAAAAATAAAAAATAAATTAAAAAATTCAAATAACTCGAATAAATCAATGAAAAAACTAAAATTCAATGTAATGAAGAGTTGGCGTACCTAACACTTCAAGTTTCAGTGGAAGAGGGCTATATTTTTTCCTTAGACAGATACATTCAATAGGTAAATACAAAAAAATACGGAAGTTTCTCGATTGCAACGTTTGAAAATTTACGATTCTGTTTTTTTTCCCCCACGAGGATTACTAATCAAAATGCTATTTCCCAATTTTATTGTAATTTTAATTTGGAATAAGCGAAAAATATTAATGAAGATTTATCAGAAACTGTTGGTTGCACTAGGGAAAAAAAACACATTGGATCTAGAGTCCAGACTCTTGAAAAGATTGACAAGAAAAAATACTCTTGATTCAATCAGATTTTTGCTTAAATCAAAAGGAAATCCGCTCAAATTAAGATGCTTGGTTCTTGATTTAAGCTCAAATCCGATTGAATCAAGAGTATTTTTTCTTGTCGATGTTTTCAAGAGTCTGGACTCTACATCCAATGTGCTTTTTTTCCAGTGTTGTTTTTCCTGGATAAAAAAAATGAGGGGACACTTACACCGTCGCAATCTGAGCTACGTAATTTTCGACGTTATGGTCAGCAATATTTTGAAATTGTATCGGAATTCATACGGCGTTCTTACTTTTGGCAGTATTACCCTCCGCACTCGCTGACTTGGGAGCCCTGGCGCGGCAATAGCGCCACCGGCGCGCGCCGAGCTTCGACGTCGACGTCGCGACGCCAAGCGCCGCGACGCGCGACGTCTCTCCCGCGAGTCAAGGTCGCGGGAACCGCGCGCGATGACCGCCCGTACGTAGCGTCCTCCGAAAAGTTTCAAAACCCGCCGCGTCGCTGCGCAGTCACGACGCCCCGATTCGACGCTATTTTCTGCCGTGCTAAGGAAAAACGCCGTATGAACCTTCAGGCGTTGCCAAATTTCCTCCGATAAAACACGAATTTATTGGGGGAAATTGTGAATATTTTTCTTCCAACTTTTCAGACTATTTTGTTCGCAATTTAATCTAAAATATCCGAAAATTTCAAAGAAAAATATGCATAAATTTCGTCAAAAATACATGTTTTATCCGGGGAAATTTGGCAACTCTCGAATGTTCATACGGCGTTCTTCCTTAGCACGGGAGTTTTATTATTTCAATTTTCAGCCCCGAAGTTCGGACGACGCGCTTTCGTCATCGGACCCTCCGCCTCCCCGCTCAGCTTCGCGATTGCTAAACCCGGGACGTAATTCGGTGCCGTTGCATCCAAGTCGGACGCATTTGGACGTCATTAGGACAATGCGGACCATGACATGGAAAAGCGCATACGTGCACACTCCTCTCCTTTGATAGATGCGCGTTTTGAGCCCAGATCTGATAAGCGTGGTTGCGCAACCGCTCGGTGATCGAAATGTAATTCTTTGGCAATGTATGAATGTCACACGCTTTTGCGCGTCATTAGGTCGGTATCGTTCGCGTCGCGTCGTTAGTTTAGAATGGAGCCCTTTCTTGGGAGGACTTGAGGCAAACGGCATCTCTGAGTTACTCCCTTGCTTTAGGCTGGCCCTTTGTTACAAGCTGGCGAGCACAGCGTAACATCAGCTGTGTTAGATGGCAAAAAGCAAAACTCTTTTAATAATAACAAGTGTCGGAGTAATTACAATTATACAGGGTTTTCAAAACATTCTTCTATCTCATAATAGAGATGATCCAGCAGGCTTATTTTCAAATGTCGTGGGAAAGACGTTGATCTTGGCGTTGGTACGAACGATGATAACAGAGTATTTAATGAGGGTGGCTTAAGTACTGTTTGAGAGAAGTACACCGGGCTTGTAATCGATAGAGAAAGTGATAGACATAGCGGAGGAAAAGGGAAATTGGAGTGACTTCGTCGGTTAAGGGGGCAATTGCAATGGACAAAGATGGTAAAAAATAGACAAACTGACGGGGAAACACACGGGATCCTTTAGTTAGTTCATCATTTTCCCCCTTGGCCTAGAACTACCGCGCCCGTTTCAACTAATTGGGTCACTTCATTTTTCCTTCATCTCCTTTGTCTATTGCTTTTTATCTATTAAATTAAATAGACTCACCATATAGGCAACCCAAGAAAGACTTAATAGTTTGCCCATCATTGCCCCTGCTTAGTTCAAGAGAATCACCCGTTTTAACCAATGGATCACTTCCTTTCCTTTTATAACATTATTAGTCTATCACTCTGTCTATCAATTTTAATAGGCAGCCTATACGATACCTACAAAGGATATCCACGTCTCCCCTTAGTCTCTCGTCCTTTCGCATAAAGTACGTATGTATGCTAATGAGGAGTGACTTCGTGCAAAACTTTTATTGGAAATCATCGGAGACTTGAACGCAAGGATAGAAAAGAAATCCGGATTTCAGACGCGACGCGGCATCCTTATACTTAGCATAGCTCTATTTTCTCTTTTGTCTTCTTTGTCCATTGCTTTGTCTATCCAATTCGATAACTGGCTCGCAGCAAGAAATTCAAATACTGTCGTCCTAAAAAAGAATGCTAAACGAACATTCTGATGTTGCCAAATTTCCTCTGATAAAATATTCATTTTTGAAGAAAGTTGTGTATAATTTTTTCTTGAAATTTTTAGAAGCTTTAGATTGAATTATGAATACGATCCGTATCCCTTCATTGTCAATTCTGGAAGAAATTCTTCCTTAAAAACAATTTTAAATCTTTCGCTGAATTTGGCAGCTGAATATGGAAGTCAACAATCATCGCTCAACGACTGAAATTTCGCAGATTCGAGTTACTTTCATCCAAATGTGTATCAAATCTTTTCAAATAGTTCAGACAAATCTGACATTATCCGATGGTCGCTGAGCCTCGTCGCTGAGGCATCGGGCCGATGACTTCCTCCTTGACGCCACATTCAGCTCCCACATTCAGCGTGTGATTCCGGCATATCACTAAGCCTAAAGTCCCGTGTCCACACGTCGAAATGACGTCAAAATCGAAGCTCAAAGTGAATCGATAAGTACGATCTGTTCGCGATTGTTGATCAAAAAGGAGCCGCGCCGCTCTATTTTGAGCTGCAACTCTCATCAATCGCATCAAGTCCCGACTTTGAGCCACACTGAAAAAATGGTATGCTGTTTTAGCACCTTGGATGTCAAAAATATGTCTGGTGATCCTAAGATGCTACCTTGATTGCACACGCAGTTGAATTTGCATTCATAGGATGTAAAGATAACTGCCAGGGCAGTAAAGGCAGCCTCTTGGGATCACCAGACACACTTTTGACATCCTAGGTGCTAGGTGCTACCTAAGACAGCATACCATTTTTTCAGTGCACTTATCGTTGGAGTCGATTCCCTTTGAGCTTCCATTTTGACGCCATTGTGACGCCATTTTGACGCCATTTGTGACACCATTTTGACGCCATTTTGACATTTTGACGTGGAGACAGCACTTAATCCTTTTTCTCTTTCCAATTTGATTGTGTTTTTGAAAACGGTGATGATTTCCTTGTTTCAGGCTCTTGCCCTCTTCGCCCTCGTCGCCGCCGCCTCCGCTGGCTACGTAGCCCCGTACAGCTACCCAGCCTACCCAGCGGCCCCAGCTTACGGGTATGCAGCACCCTACAGCTACGCCCACGCCCCCGTGGCCGCCCCAGTCGTCTACAAGGCCCCCGTCGTCGCCCACGCTCCCGTCGTAGCCCACGCCCCAGTCGCTGTTGCCCACGCTCCAGTCGCCACCTCATACGCCAACACCTACAAGGTAGGCATCACGCACACTGAAAAAAAAGTAGCTTGGATCAAGCATGATAATTCTTGAATTTGACGCCGAGAATTTTCTTTATCTTGCTTTAAGCTGACTTTTTCTTGATTCAAGAAAAATAATGCTTGGGTTAAGCAAAAAAGTAGCTTATATTAACCGGCAAAATTCTTGATTTAAGAAGAAATACTTCTTGGCGGCAAATTTAAGATTTTTTTTTCCAGTGCAGTACCGACAATACTCCCATGCTAAGGAAAAACGCCGTATGAACATTCGAGAGTTGCCAAATTTCCCCTGATTAAACATGTATTTTTGACGACATTCATACACATTTTCTCTCGAAATTTTCCTATATTTTAGATTAAATCGCGTACGAAATTGTCTGAAAATTTTTGAAAATAATAATTTTCCCGGTAAATTCGGTCTTTATTGGAAGAAACTTGGCAACATCTGAAGGCTCATACTGCGTTCTTCCTCAGCACGGCAGAATAGCCCTCAAGGACTCCGTGATACAAAACAACTCGTCATTTTGTGCCATTTTTGGGAAAGGCACTAAGATCAGGGGCAGTTTTGCGAGTTGGCAACACTGTTTTTTCTCCATTTAAATATATTAAAAATATCGATTTTAGGTGAGGCACGCTGCCTCGCCGATAATCGATTGTTTTACATACATTTAAATTGAAAAACAGTGTTGCCGACTTTCAAGAACTGCTACTGATTGAGATGGATCTGCAGCTTTTGCGCAATTAATTCTGGGTACGAGATGAAACCATGGACTCAATTTTTCAATTAGGACTAAAATCTCTGTTTCATCCGTAAAAACACTTATGTGCTTAGGAGGAACATTATGAGCATAGAGAAACTAATGATACATACGTCCTTTCTCAATTGAGTCAGAATTTGTAGTCCCTTATTGTAAAATTTAGTCCAATTTATAATTCAATGATTGAAAATTACAGGCAGATAGCATGATTTATGTGATGGGGTGTATAACTCATTTGAATATTTGTTGTGTTGCAGGTCTCAGTTAAGGCCCCAGTCGCCTACGCTGCCCCCGCCTACGGCTACGCCGCCCCCGCCTACCACGCCCCCGCCTACGCCCCAGTAGTCAAGACCTACGCCGCCCCCGCCTACGCCCCATACGCCGCCGCCCCCGTGTACGCTCACGGATACTCCAGCTACTACCACTAAGCTAGTCGCCTGAGAGCCACCAACACTGCCATCAACCACTCCCCTCAACTTCTTTTCCTTGAAAATCTCACTTTTTAAATTAATTTAATTTATTCTCAGCCATTAGTGTAAATAATTTGCTCAAGTTTCACAATGAAAACCAAGTCATGTAAAGTATCATGTTTTATTAACATGTGAAGAATAAAACAACCTGCCATCGAATACGTTTTGATCATTATTATTCCGATGTCCTACATGAAAGTAAAGCGCATGAGAACTTAAGCACATGCATCAATAAGTGTGCGAAACCGCTTCTGTGTATGAAAATTAGTATGTAACTGGAGACTAAACGGACCCCGAAACAGTGGCGTGGCGCGCTGAGGCAATATATAGATTGATCTGCCATTTAAACCTATAGAAAAGGATCGATAAACAGGGTGTTTGCAACGAACACCTAAATAATCGATTCTTTACCATAGCCTCAAATGGGGCAATATCGATAATCGATCATCCACACCTCGCTACTGCTCCGAAAATCTTCTGAAGTAAAATAATATATTTTTTTGTTAACAATACGTCATAAAATCAGGCAAAAAGGCTCTCAGAATGGAAACTAACATTTAGTGTAACGGAAAAATCGATTTGGGTCCAGAAATATTACATTTTCAGTTCTTGATGCACGCCTTCTTAGCACGAATGCAGCGCCTTCAATTTCACGATAGGCCAACGGCAAAGCAATAACGCAGAGCTGTTTTTGCTTCCCTGATATCTCTCTTACGCGGAAGTTTTCCAGAATAATTTTGCATTTTTTCACAGGACCTTGAGCTCATAATTATTTTTTAAGGTTCCTTCAAATGAAATTTCATTAGGAAAACATTTTGCAATAAGGAACCACATGACGCTACAATCTCCTTTTGAATTGCGTTATTTAGCGGACAAATTATATTGAAATGTATAGACAAAGCTATATACAGAGAGGATAAAATGGTAATGGACGGATCCTATTGGTTGAGGCAGGTGGTTGCAATAGATAGGTAATACCTACCTTCTTCTAACTAACGGCAACCATCGAGATACCCTGGTAAGTCCATAATTTTCTCCCAGAGTCTATAGGAACCACCCATTTCAAGCAAAAGGACCGTTCCATACTCTCCATGTTTTCTTTGTCCATAGCTTTTTTTTTATCAATTTCAACAAACAGTCCTCAGACATGATCAGATTTTCGAATGCTAATGAAAAATATTTCCCGGATTAATAGCTCAAGTGGCATCACGGTGTCCTGTCAACAAAACACCTGTTTAAATCGACAAAGGCTATCGGGGTCCAACCTGTAATTGTTGAGTTATGACACGCTGATTCCTGATTTACCGTCGCGCGCAATCAGCATGATCAGTTGGAGGTAATGCCAGGTTGGTATAGAAATCTTTACCTCTACGCGGTTCTACGAGCATGGTAAGTTTGGAGTTTTAACGATCGACGTAATCTTATTATTTATTAGTGTCTGATCAACGCGGCGTAACTAACGGACTGGCATAACTCTGTGTGGGTATTTTTAAAAAGGCTTAAGCCTTGACATCTCCAACACCACGCTAATAATTTTAAATTCGTAAATAACCTGGGAAAAGTTGCATTATTTGACGCTTAATTCAGAGATTTATAACGGCAAGGGAATTGTCATTGTTTTCCCAAGTAAAAACACGTATCGACGTTGTAAGTCGGCAATCACATAACTCGATTTGCGACGTCGCAGACTTCCTATCATACTTTATTTTTTAAACGGAAAACTACGCAACGGCAATTCTTTAAAACTACTTTGATTTTTCTTCTCTGTGAAAAGAAAATTCTGCAAAAACTTCAAGGAATGATGTCAATTTGTTCTCCTTTAAAAAAACGACATAGAGACGGAGATTTTCAGACACCGCAAACGAGTTATGTGATTGCCGACTTACACCGTCGATATACGATTAGGCTGTAGAGTTTTCAGACACGTATGGGGAGCACTAAAATTGAAACTCTAAGCGTAAACCCAAAGAGGGTTTGCTGAAGAAGGTAACTTCGAGGATGAAGAAGAAGTCCAAGGTGTAAAGTTGGATTTTTTTTTTTTTTTTTTTTTTTTTTTTGTAGAATGTGTAAGCAGTAAACTCCAAAACAAGCAATTTGTATGGATTCAGAAATTAAAATAAAGTTTTCCGTAACTTTAAGCAGTTCGGGAACCTGGCTCTACTTTTTAATACAATTAGATTTTTCAAGAGCAATTGAAACATTGCGGTGATTCTAAACATGTCATATTTTTTTTTGATGATTGACAACGTTGCAAAAACAGACCAGACAAGACTATTTTGTTGTTTTTATTTTGGTAGATTTTCTAATTAACAGTGATTTAGAAAATAATTGAAGCCTTTGAGAAACTTTAAAAGCCGAGATAAAACAAAAAGTTTTCCTATTTGTAGACAGTCTGTAACGTTGCTTCTTATTTTATTTTTCTATTTTTATCTATTTTCATCTATTTTTATTATTATTTATCTATTTATTATTTTTCTATTTTTATATATTTTTATTTATTTTTTTAAGTAATAGCTAATAACCGAGATCTGCGACAAGAGACTCTATCGATGGTGTAACTGCAAGAATGCGTATCCCGGTTGCATTATTTCCGAATCTTCGTTCCTATTTTATTTTTTTTTTTTATTTTTTTTTTTTTAATTTTTTTTTAAAGGAGACCAAACCAACATCATGGCTTCAAGTTTTTCACAGAATATTCTTCACGGAGAAAGGAAAAATCACTGGAATTTTCAAAGAATGACGTTCAGGAATTTTCCACGTAGAAAATAAAGTGTGACAGCACAGGAAATCATGCAACGTGGCAATAACCGGGATGCGCACCTCTGCAGTTCCACCATCGATGTTACGTCAAATTAATGAAAATTTATTAATATCAGTTTTAAAAAAAAAGTAACTCTGCAATGAAAAAACTGCAGTATTCTGATAATTCAAATATTATAGTTCAAATATCCAGAAAAAAGTCAGTAGATTGGATTGGAGACTTAAGATTCGATTGTGACACTAAGTTCGGTAGGTGAAACAAAGTAAGCTATAAACCCTCATTTCTCTATTTTTGAACTTAATACCTATATTGCTCCTTTTCTTTCTGTCTGCCAAACGCATAAAAAATAGCCCCCCTCAATTTAATCGCGTGATTGTAAAATGAAAATTTCAAGCTTGATGGTTTGTAAATAACTAACACCTGAATACAAATGAATTTGTTCTCAATTAGAAAGTATAACATGGTCAACCTTAAAAAAATGACCTCAGCTGATTTAAAAATTGCATGACTGGATTCCTCGTTTCATTGCCCGAATTTTTCGTTTTATTTCACAAACGATACAAGAATAGTACCATTTTAGTTCGTAATTTTAGACCCACGGTGTAAGAAACGCCTGAGTGCAACTATTTCCTCATCAATGACTGTCTATAGTGCATAGAGAGAAAATTGGACGTATTTCTATCAAACGGAACTATGTGCATTATGATGAGAGCCCTGTTTTACATATATTCTTATGGATCTCAGGGCTCATGTTTTAATGCACATAGTTCCGTTTGGGCAGAAATACGTCCAATTGAAGGCGTTCCAGCTTAGTTTTACCTGTCCTCATAGTGCAAGAACGCGGTTTTGCGGTTTGTAGAGTCATTAATCGCCGCTGTAAAGGCGTTTGACTCATATAATGAACATTTCACGCGTGCTTCATAAGAAAAGAGCCCTTTGAATCCTTTATAACCTTTTTGACTCCGAATAAATAATCATAAATCGTCATGCTTTTCTCAGTTGTCACATTTGTTTTCGCCGTTATAAATGTTCATTTACAAATAAAATAAATTATTATTATTATTATTATTTCTTTCAAACTGACATCGAGGTACTCTGCTGTGCTATAAGGAAGAACGCCGTATAAGCCATCAGACGTTGCCAAATTTCCTTCGACAAATCAAACATTTTCTGTGAAATTTGTGAATATAATATCTCCTCCAATTTTTCAGGAAAGATCGTTCGTAATTTAATCTAAAATATCTAAAAAATTTAAGGAAAAAACTTTCTTCAAAAATACATATTTTCCTCGAGAAAATTTGGCAACTCTCGAGTGTTCATACGGCGCTCTTCCTTAGCAAGGCAGTACTGCAGAATAGACTTGTGCGGATATTCGGCTTTCAAAGTTTGAATCATTTAATGTTCTGGAATAAAGAGATAAACGATTTTTTACGTATTTTTGAAATATAAAGTAGTAAAAATGTATAATGCCTAATGTATTATATAAAGGAGGGGGGGGGGGGCAGCGGTACAATGCGGCGCGGCGGTTTGCATGTGGGTAGAGGACGTAAAAAGTATGGCTGTATGGTATTCGCAAGTGCCATAAAGTACAAGACTTCAAAGCGCCTTCAAATCGAGCGAAGGCAACATAACATACCTACCTGGTTGTGAGACTCCTTCCGACCGTGGTGCACGCGGTTTAATTTTGTGCTGTTGTTCTCGTGCCATCTTTCACAAATCTAGAACAAACTTTGACATGAGTATGCGAATAAAGAATGCATTTCAAATTGCTTTTCTTTTTATTCAGTATTTCAATTGCTGATCCCTCTCATTTTTCAAAAGAACATATAAAACTTTCGGGTAAGAATAGAAAGCGTTAGACCAATAGCGTGCCGATGGCATGGATCTGAAACGGTGCCTACAGCGCAATAGACAATTATTGTACAACCGTGATTTTAAATTTTCTATTTTGAGTGATAAATAATAGACGCAACCGATCTCCTGCTCGTGTACTCTAAAATGTTTCTAGTGAGGATGAAAATTTCAATGAGGGAGAAATGTTTGCCATTTTGAAAATAAAGTAGTTGATGTGACCAATGAATTCAAGTTTGCAGTTAATACAACATTTGTGCTGCGGCCAGCTAGCGCATACACAAGAAACAATGATAAAAGGCAAGAGGAATAAATGAAAAGATAAATATATATACTGAATAATAATGACAACCGAACAAGAAAATAGAAACATGAGCAAATAACAAAACACTAAACCGCAAACTTAACTACCGTACCCGACCTAACATTTTGTATGCGAAGGAGCTAAATGAGAGAAGTTGGCCCAAAGGGCCAACTTAATTAGGGACTTACATTTCTCGACGTTACGAATCCGCGATAGTTTTTCGAGTGAGAGCCTCCTTGAATCCACCTAGGCATCAGGGTTTTTTTTTTTTTTTTTTTTTTTTTTTTTTTTTTTTTTTTATGCACAAAATAACTAACATTTGTACAGAGATGCATTTAGACCTAAAAAATTGTCTTTAAAATGCTTATTTTAACTTAGCTTATAAAATACTAGCTATTACTTAATTTTTGAACTTATTGAATACTACCTATAATTACCCGCAGTGTAAATAAAACATATTTATTATAAAATAAAAATGTCTTTTCTTTTTAACTGAATTACGACGGACCGACCCGTCCACAAGTGATTGTTGACCAAGCCCAAGTGACTCTTGCCAAATCACTTCTGATTGGTCCCAATCACCACCCACGCTCATCAGTCCTCTAATCCGGGAGACCGATGGGTGCCTCGGAAATGCAAGACAACGGGAAAAAGAGAAACTGCATTCCACTGCACCCAGCTGCAGCCCTCCTTTGTTTTCCTCCCTTGCGTCTTACGGCAAGTTTCTTAGAGGAACGCAAAATGAGAGCAGCAAGCCAGCAAGTGCAGTGTTGCCAGACCTCCTCTCCTACTGTCTCCCATTTCCTGGAGGGTTCCAAAGGGACTCTCAGGCCTCCCGCAACTTGCTAAGGTCGAGCACCCCAGCCTATTGTCTCTGGGACCTGGTTCCACAATACATTCTTCTGTCCTTTCTAGTTCCTGCCCTCCCTCCTCCCGTCCTCTTCTCCCCTCCGCCACCTCTCGTTAGCGGAGCATTCGGATTGAGACAGGTGCCCCGTCTTTTTGAAAATCCCGCCAGAATTTTAGCGGGAAACATCACAGTGTATTACCAAATAAGCAAATCAAAGTAGCACTAGCAATAGCAATGCAGGTCTTGGTCACGACGATTTTTATCAATGCATCTTAATTAGTGTTATTTATTAGAGGATTTATTTGCATTATTGTACAAAAAATTGAAAACAATATATCGAGTCTGGGCTGAAGTATTTAATCAACGGAGTTTTTTCAAATAACACGTGGTTTACTGTTTGTAGTAAAAATTGGGATCTTACCTGAGTGCTCGTAAAGTAAACAAAACTATTCTTGTGTGGCTGTGGTGTCTGGTATTGGTCTGGTCTGGATGTCTGGAACTTTAACTTCATTATTTCATCTTTTTCATATCATAATTTGCCACTTTGCAACCACCAAAAGTAAGTACTTAAATGGTTTTTGTAAGCAACCAAAACCGTCACATTTTCTTGTCATCCATCAGTACTGAGAACTAATCCATCAGCATTGCCATGCACATGGGGTGTCCCAAGGCGTGCCGAAGTTCTCTTAGCATACGGAGATATCTCCAATACCTCAATGGGTAGGCTACACATAGATTTCAAGCATAATAACATAGAGTCGTAATGTAAGTTGGAGAGCTGGTGCCATTTTCAAGCATTTTCTAGGTCCTGAATTCCGAGACTCCCGTGTGATGCCAGGTCACTTTTTCAATAGTACATAATTGATTGTTTTTGATACATGGGTACCCGGTCATCTGATGTAAACAAAAAAGTTAGGAATTAATATGTATCCCACACCACCATTTTGGATCGAACATGTGTCGGAAAAGTGACCGAAGCTCTGCGCACACCTGGTTTGGAACTCGTCGAGCAGAACATGGTGTCAACTCTCGCATTTACATCACAACTGTATGTACTCTGTGATTTCAAGTCCATTGCAGGACCTACTATTCTGGACTGCAAGCAATAGTAGGAACCACACAGTAAGATGAGATATGTTAGGGTGATTCATAAAGCTCCCTGACGAGGTCGAACCAGCATGTGATGCATCCCATTGATGAGGCCATAAATCTCAGCAGATTTTGTATTTTTACCCAAAACATGGACGATGTGTGCATGAGCCTGAAGAATCATTTTAATTAAAAAAATCGGCAAAATTCAGAGAAATGAAAGCAGAATCCTGTTCAGGATAAAACCTTACATTTGTTACAGTTATCGATTTCTGAATCGTTGTGAGGTTTTTTTCCAGACAGGACTCTGAATTCGTTTCTCTGAACTTTGCCAATTTTTGAGTACTAATTGATTCTCCAGGCTCATGCATAGGGGCCATCGTACTTTTTTTGGCTAAGAATTCAAAATCTGCCGAGATTTTCGATCTAATCAATGCGATATATTGCATGCCAGTTCGACCACGTCACTTGAGCTGGACGAACCACCTCAATTCTGTCCAATTATACTTATCAGATAAGCGATTGAAAGTTTGACTCCCCAAATTTAAACACAATTTGAACATTATGTATCACGTGTCTCGCCAATGATTTTCACAGATAGTTCAAGTAGTCCAAAAAAATAGTCACAAATTATGAGCTTGAGAGATCATAAAGGGTACGTTCCGGACCAAAAGGCACTTCTCTGATGAAACACGTTGCAATCAATGACCCCTCTTTGAAACTGTTCCAAAATAGCTCATATTAGCCGAAAATGGTTTTAGCCAATCACTGGCCAAAGTTCGGAACCACATATCTCCATTACAGTGTTTCAGAATTTGCGATCCCATTTTAGCCTCTTCAAAAAGAAACTAGCCAAATTTTTAGTTTGGCAATGCTGAATAATCTGCAAACAGAGCAGAAAAATCAAAGAAGATTTCAAGAAATTCTGTCGACAAGTGTTTTCTAACAAAAAAATAAAGTAGGTACTGCAGTAATTCTGCAACATCGCAAATAAAGATACTATGTTTTGCACTTTGACCATTGCTTTTGGTTCTTCAAATCTATATTCTTTAGTTGTATTTTGATGTTTCTTAAATTTAGCGTTTGGTAACATCAATAAGTTCTCTCTCATTATTTTTCAGAATTTCAATATGTCAGATCAAAATGAAGAAAGAAAACCAAATAAGGTAAGTAATCATTTTACTTAAGTAGCTTTTCTTCGTAGAAGTGATGAAATGAATAATCACTCATTAAATTCAGACTATTCTAACAGCTGTGTACGACTTTAAAACCACCCAAGTAGCACAGATTGCAATAAGTAGCAATTACATAATAACATTTTTGCAATTTCACTGAATGTTGTGTATTTTGCGTAGCTCCTATTTGAAGAGGCCCCATTTATTGAAACTTATCGCAAAAAATTGAAATAAGTCGTATTTTCACAATGCAACTTTTGTTTATTGCCTATGTTTCTGTCACATGGAGCTCATTTTGTTGATTGTTTAAAATGGGCACAAATCATCTAAAGGATGGATAAATATTGCAATTTAATGGTAAAAAAATTACAATTTTATTGAAATCACATTGCAATTTAATTTCAATATTTTCGTTGCACTGTGCTACTTGGGCAGTAGGTATCATCAGGGTATCTTCAGCTCATAAGTCACATCAGGTCATAGCTTATTTTCATTTGGGTGTTAAAATTATAGTTTTGAAAGGTATGTAAAATTGTCATATTTTTGTTTTATTGCTCAATTTTTGGGTCATAAATCTCGCTCATGCAGCCAATTTACTCAAGTATGTGATATTGCGATTCTTCAATTCCCTGCATACCATTTCTTAATAGGAACTGAAAGCAGTTTTATTAGCCTTTCGGTCAAACTTTTTTACAAAAAATGGTCATACAAAGTCATCTAGAAAGGTCATATTTTTATTTATTTTTTTTTTTTTTTATTTCTGTTGGCACCTATATCTGCACAATCTACCTACATCAAAAGATTTTACTTATTCTCTCAGTATTCGCAACAAAGACTTGTCTGCAGTCAATCTCAAAACTCAAAAGGATCATAATAGTTGTCCTATCCACTAGATGCTATGCTAATCCATCTATTTTGATAGGAAGTACTTAAACTTTGTAATTTTTAAATCAGTGTTTGAACAAAACAAATAAAAACATTCAATCCCAGGAAGCAATTTTGCAAGTGCAGATCTTGTAGCACTAGGTATGCTTGAACTTGATCGGCTATTCGTTGGCTTCGTTGGTGACTATCGTCGGCCCGCCTGTGGTCAAAAGGGTCACTGTGCCCAAGTTGGTGCTGGAATCATTTCCTCATAAGACCATCTTGAGCTGGCAACAAATTGGACATCTGTTCATGCCTGGACTGGAATGATCCTTGAAGGAAAGGGATATTAAAATGGTTTTCCTCAAGTTGATTTACTGTCCTTTTTTTCTCATTTTTCCTTTAACATATCAAGTGCTTGCAGGTGATGGCAAGTGTATGGAATTGTGTAAAATATCAGTGACAGATCTGTAGGGTGGGGAGTGGTATAGTCCTTCCCTTTGACAAAAGAAGAAAGAAAGAAAAAGAAAAGTGAGAATGGAAGGAGAGCGAGAGTAGGAACAACCCAGAAAATGGATTAAAATCATTTTAGGACTGTAACTGATACGTAACTAGAGTTAGGGTCTTGAGTTTGGGAGAGGTGTACTTATTTGTGTGGCATGTAAAAAGCGCTGTTTAGTTTTATGCTTTTGCTCTCTTATTTTTGCCAATACTTCACATCCTAGAAATGGCATATGATCGAAGTTCTCAAAAAATATGTCAAAGAGTCTGTGAAAAGATCAATCAATTTTTATTGTGCAAATACTTACATTAACGAATCTTCAGCTAAAACTATTTGAAGGTTGGTTGTGGGAAAATGAAAGAAATGATTTAAAAAAAGAGAAATGAGCTATAATGATAGACCTGTGTTTTTGAGGGAAACCTGGTAGAAACAACTTCAAAATCTGTGACTTTTGATGTCCTTTGATCATATTTTTATGCGGATGAAACTTTGTATTTTCAATTTAAGAATTTTAATTCGGAAGAATTGTCATTCCATTAAATTTTATCAACAGATTCAACCTAAGAACTGACAATTTTGAAAAATTCAAAGATTAAAGACTAAAGTATTGTTGAAAAAAATTTTAACTAAGCAAAAAAAACCTGAAGAGAAGTAAAGTATCTAAAGAGGTAAAATTTTACAAAATTATTCAAGTTATAAAATTTAAAATTCATGATCAAATTTTGCGAATTTGGAAAGATTAGTTCAAAAAATGTCTGTAGTTGCCTGCTTGTTACGATATACACTCAAATGATGCCTGAAATGTTCTTGGAGGAATTTTGAACATTGTGCATCTATGTTTCTTTTTTCAATTCCTATTATGCTCCATAAAGTTAGAGGTTTCAATTTTCTTTATTGGCAATGCATTCAACACTTGTTTCTTGTGAGCTCTTATTTTAAAATCAATCTAACAAATAACCTATGCATAAACCACGCTTATTGAAAGTTTAGCTTGCAGTTGCCACTGAGCTCGAATTTTTGAGCTTATTTCATGTTTCGCAGCAAAACGTATCAGACAAAAAGCTGTTAAAGTCGAAATTCCTCTCAGCCTCCAAACAATTTGACCCAGCAAGATTTCATTGTTGATAGTTTTTCCTGTAAGTGGTTGAAAGTTTTTGTACATGTCGCTTTTATCTTTGCTGGCTAATCTTCAATGTCCTCCCACATTCCTAGTGATGCAATGATCATCTAATCTTTGTAAATTCAGTTGTTTTTACTCATTTTTTTTGTTTTCAGGTCAGATTAAATGTTAATGGGTTCGACAACACGATCTCACAATTCATTTTAAAAGATACCACGCCTCTTGGTAAAATGATGAGGACATATTGTGAAATGAAGGTATGTATGATCTTGACCCAAAGGGAGGCAATTCCCTTGTGGAAGAAAACTTTTTTTTAAAACTCAATGAAACAACCGTTCATTACTTTGCAAGTCGTTTTTAATTCATGTCTGCTGAATGCTTTAAGAATCTTTGTGAAAAGTTTTAGCCATCAGCAGTTTGTAAATTTTAGAGAGGTTAAACCATGGTAAGGGATGACTTATTCTTGGCAATTCACTGAAAACCTCGGAAAGTCATGGAACTTTGAATTATCTAAGAAAAGCCCCTTGAAGAATTGTTTTCCGGCAAGAGTGTAGACACCCTTGTGATGGAATTTTGAAACCCAAAGCAACTTGTTATCCTGTGGTATCAATTAAAGCTCCTGAGAAAATGAACCCACTGAAACTGAAACTTCCATGAAAATTTGTAGAAATGCGGTTCCTGAAAATACTTAACATTGAACACTCATTTCAGAAAAAATTTCACAGGTAAATAGATCTGAAAGAAATGATACTGCCTCCCAATAAGTCTCAACATATGATTTGCTTCATGATCTTTCCGGAAGATGCAATATGCATGAATAAGTCATCCTCATTTTTGCCACTACATATGAACTACCAGTTGAGTCAACTTCTCACAGGGTAAGGATGAAGTTACCTCTAATTTGCTGCCAGTTTGGCTGGAAACAAATTAGGTCTACACCTATAGGGAGGAAATTTCTTTCTTCAATTTTCACCTTTCTTAAATACCCAGCTGACAGCACACTAGGTCTTAAAAATATTCACCTTAATTCATTTGACACATTTTCACATTTCCGAAACCTTTCATGAGAAACTTTTTGTATACTTTGAACGTCTCCATGACATTTTTGGGGCCTTCTTGGGACCTGCTCATGGCACCTAATTAAAGGTAATGATGAAAAATTGTATAAGCCATCTCAAAAATGTTTCACAGTCTTTCGGAAGTTGTTTCAACAAAAGTCTTAGTTTCCTTTTTCATTGAAATGATTCGGGCACATTTTGAGAGAGGTCATTCCTATTCTGAATACCTATGGTTTTGAAGTTCAACTCCTTCGGCTGCAAGGGCAGCTGTAGTCTGATTGTTGAAATCTCGTGTTTGTCGGGTAGAAATAGATGACATAGGTTAGAAGGGGAAGCGTGATGGGTTGGCAATGTCTTATCGCTGCTTTGTCGTGCCTATGTCGGGTGAAACTCAACAAGCTAAAGGCACCTCTTAGGTTTCCGATAGTATGTCGTCCATTCCACCTGACAAAGGCACAATATTATAGTAGCAATAAGACAAAGCCGACCAATCACGCTCTGCCTTTTAACCTAGGTCATCTATGTGTACCCGACAAACACAAAATTTCAACAATCAGGCTGCTGGTAATTCCTCTTCAGATAACTAAACAGCAAAGATACATATCTGCCTTTGATGAAGTGCTGATATCGTTCATTTCTAATGCCTTCAAAAAGCATTTACATTTTGAGATTTAAAGCAAATTAAGAAATTCAAATTCAACAAATGTGTATCTTGAGTAAGTATGATATTTTAATATGTACGTGCCTTTAAAAAAAAAAAAAAAAAAAAAAAAAAAAAAAAAAAATTGAAAGAAAAAGTTTTGAGTTTCAGGAACTCTGGAAACGTTTTCCAAGCAGTTTTTAAAAATGAAAGTCTATCTTATCTCTACATTTGAAAGTATTGTTTCTCTATTTTTTTCTAAAATGTATATCGGAAATGTTGTATGGAAAATGTGTCCGTAGAAACATTTTGAAGTTATCCCTGTTTTCTGGTGCCAATAGGGCTGTTCTTTTTTGTTTATGTATTATTTTGTGGGGGTGTTACAGAAAAATGTAGAACACCTCAAAGCTTTACATTTAAATTTTCTTATAAAACGTAGACTTGTAAGAAAAATTGAAGTTTCTATTAACATGTTTGCAAAAAGGAGGAACCTATAATTTTACCAGAATTTGCAAAAAAATCCAAAGGAAAATTAATTAAGAGACAATAAGAGACTATTTTTACTGTC
Organism: Bemisia tabaci; assembly: GCF_918797505.1. Classification (NCBI taxonomy): domain Eukaryota; kingdom Metazoa; phylum Arthropoda; class Insecta; order Hemiptera; family Aleyrodidae; genus Bemisia; species Bemisia tabaci. Next base: position 17,703,744 of record NC_092794.1, on the reverse strand, counting down.
TACTCTTTTTTTCTATGCAAAGAAATTGTGTATACCACTTGAAATGAAAGTAAGAAAAAAGTTTTGTGACCTAGCCAATTTTCTGATTTTTCAAATTTAAAATCATCTACAACATCTACCTTCAAAGTAGCAGAAAACAATTCAAGAATTTTCTAATTCTATTTTGTGTTCATGTATAATTTTTTTTTCTCTTCCTCGGATAATAACCAAATTGTATTTTTTTGTTTTAGGGTCTCGATGTAACATTAATAAAGTTTTTATATGATGGAAAGAGAATTCAAAATACTTCAACGGCTCATGGAGAGGAAATCCCAGACAATGCTACAATAGAACTCTTTCAAAAACAAGATGGTGGTAATTTCTGTCAATGTATTTTCACATAGTCAAACACACAAACTAATAAGGATTTTTTTTTTTTTTGTCTTTAAGTGTTGTTCAAAGCTCATTATTTAGAATAATACATGTAATCGCCTTAAAGCGTATTTCGAAGCTCATTTTTTAGGATGAACTTGTAAGAAAATATGTATGTCCTTTCGAGGCAGGGCTCCTCTGTTCCCTCAAAGTTTCATTAAAATATTCAAACCTCTGTAAGAGCTTTACTAAAGAAAAGAGCATTGAAGACATCATAAATATAGATCCCATTTTTGTAATGTCTGTGATGCTCTATTTTCCAGTTCAGCTCTTTTTGAGGTTTAATTTTTTAAATGAATCTTTGTGGGAATGTAAGGGACCCCTATTGCAAGGGCTTAAGTATTTTTTTTTTAAATAACCATCCCTTCACAACACTTTAAAGTGTCGTAATGTATTCAGAGAGGAAGACAAGAATAAGGCCCTTAAAATTTTGTTTGTAATATATTTAGGCAAAATGCTGTTACCTGATAAAGGAATGACTAGTGCATGTTCTAATTACTTCCTGCAGTTAGAAAACCTCTTCTTTCTATTTTATTTTTCCCTTCCCATAGCGTAAGTTTTTTTTTTTTTTTTTTTCCTTTTTTTTTCAGTGATCTTTTCATATAATTTTGTAAAGCACTATTACCGGCTATTTTTCAAGTGAGCATATATTGAATATGTCTAGTGATGAATGTTTACCATTAAATTTAGTGAATTGCATTCAGTGGTTGATTTTTTTATTTTTTTTATTCCTAACCACTGGATACAAGTTTGCTTCATATCCACTCTGGAACCCGGTTGGGTGTTTACCCGTCAATATTCCATCAAGTGTTAAAGTATTATCTAGCTTTAATTTTGGTGTTCTTATTTTCTGTATAGATTTAAGATTTTTTGAAGTTAAGACATTATATAGCAGTTTAACTCTGTTAACAGAAATATTTTATTATCCATCTCATTTAGTTCTTTAAGTGTTCTCTATTCTAAGTTTTATACCTACTTTTTTGATATTGTCAGTTCGACATTCAAGTGCTCTTGCAGCATTTTTTTTAGCAGGGCAGTATTTGAAAAAGAAAGCAGATATGATAGTTATTATGTATTGTAAGTATACCATCGATTAGAGACTTGTGCACCTTCAAGATAAGTTCAAACCATAAAATGGCATTTACTCTTGCTCAATTTGTCATCAAACGTTGTCTTCGCAATGACTTCAAATGTGAATGGAATTGTAATTAACTGTTTTTCTTCAGAATAGCTTTCTTCTCAGCATTGCACTCACAGTCACATATCAGAACAAAATGTGTGTGTTCTCTTGTAGGAAAAACTAAGTCACTGTAACACTTTGTTAAATTCTCAAGAAGAGAATTGCCTTTTTTTCAAACCTGGTGAGCTTTGGACTTAACTTGCATGTTCAAGGTTCGTAGTAGTATTCGTCATTTCAATAACAAATGTAATTATATGAGTTCTGAAATACCTAATCTTCCATTGATCAACCTATTCTGCCTTTTTCACCATGTAGTTACCGTGAAATTTGGTTTTTATGTTGCTGACTGTAAATAAAAAAAATTATCTTCGTTTTTAAATAATATAGTGTTTTGAATGATTTCATACCTAATCCACTAATCAGTAAGAAGCACTTATTGCCACCGCTGTTTTATTTTGTGTCAAATCTGCCATTTCCAGGGTTGCCACAGTTAGGGAAAACCTGGAAATGTCAGGGAAAATGACGAAAGTGCAAGGGAAAATTGTAAATGCAGCTTTATTTGCTTTCTAGGATAGGTTTGACGTTTTGAACAACAAAGTTTGCCGAAAAACTATTTCAAATTAAGTATTTTTAAGCATATTGCATATCTGCAATCATCCGGGAGTTGTACCAAATGTGTCAGGGAAATGCCAGAAAATTTCATTTTCTAAATTCTGTGGCAACTCTGTTTCACTTTTTTTTTTGCAAATCTCCAATGAAATGAATTCATGAAATTAGTCTTAAAGTTAATATGAAATGCATAAGTTGCACAGAAGTCAGTTTTTTTCTCTTTCAGAAATGTCTAATCTTCTCCCTATCATTTCGGCAAAGAGTTGAACTACCCAGAATGTTTGATATTTCTACATCCCACACTCTGAGCTTTCAGGATTTTCCAAGGACTAAAGCTAAGGCCCGCTTCACCCCTCTGGCCAGTATTTGTCTCTGAAAGTGGAAGATACTCGCTTGAGATGACTTTTATCCAGGTGATAACTGTTATTACCAAGGCAAATCATAGCACAGAGCAGGCCCGCCACATCCCATCTCGGGCCCTGGTACCAATTTTCTGGCCTGGGCCCCTAGCACAGGGGGGGGGGGGGGGGGGGTCCGGGGAGCCTCCCCCAGGAAATTTTTGAAATTTTAAATCTATTTGGACGCATTATGAAGCTCTTATGATGGAGATTTTCCATCAATTTCTGCAGAATAATTACGCCTTTTTGTTTACTTTCAGCACCAAAAACTTTCGAATTGTTGCATTCAAAACATCTATAAATTTTTTTTTGAGGAGGCAGATGATAATTTTCAATTCTATGGGGAGCCGGGCCCCCCTGGACTCCCCTTTCGTACGTCTATGGCAAGATAGTTAAGCCAATGAAGTCGAGGATGCCCAGAAAAGAGCCTCTTAGCATCCGACAACGGAAGAAAATGAAACACAGTTACTAAAAATATCATTCTACATATACTCAAAATCTTGAAAATCTCTAAAAAGGTAAGAAAAATTTTATAGTGCCCTAGCGTGTTTTTGAAACTTTATTCACCTTTTGCGGAATTTTTAGGGTAATTTTTTCACTTTTCCCTACGAGACAAGGGTTATACACATGAATTCGTAGTGGTTTGTCACCTGCGTCACCGGTGCCAGGGCACCCGGCCCCGGTATGCCAGGGACCCAGTATCCCCCCCCCCCCCTTGTGGCGGGCCTGGCACAGAGACTTAGCACCTTCGAGCAGACCCTTCCAGAAAGTTTAATATTTTGCAGAATTATGTAATTCTTTTAAAGAATTACGATTGTAGAATCTTAACTAAGATCTACCGTCCTCAGCAAAAATGCCGCAATTCCATTTTAGATTCTTTTCAACTTCATCAGAAAAATGTTTTAAAACCAAAAAACCACCAACTATCTATCCTCCTTAGTTTTAAACTAACTGCGGCGAACCACTGAGAATTCAAAATGTACAAAATGAAACATCTTATTGTTAGTGATCATGTTTTCTCATAATAGAACAGTATGTATGTGCTGAAGATGAATGCAAAATGTTGATTGGACTTTTTTGGGGCCTTTTTCCTGTAGACGGCAGAGTTGTGTTAAAATGCACCAGCGCACTGGACCTAATTTTCGAGCTTTTCTGCGTAGAGAATGTGAAAAATAGCCCGAGGACTGTCATTAGTGTTGGATAGCAGAAATAACTTAGCAACGATTTAAGGTCTCATGCAAAGAATGCAAATTGGTCTAGGATTTTTTTTATTTCTTCTATTTTATTACTTAATTTTTGGCATTAACGATTGCACTGAAGAATCCTGTCCTTGTTTGCGACTCTTCAAAATTTTTGCTTTCCTCTTTATTGTAAGAATGTTGATGTGTAGACCAGGAATACCTAACCGAGATTCATCAAGGAATGAAAAATTTCAGGGAATCTCTTCTTCCACAGCTTTGAGACCATTTCGATTTTACTTAAATGTGGAAATCTCAAGTACCTATTGTTATTAAGGTTTATATCATCGCACCTAAGCCGCCATTAATGACATCTTGAATGACGTATTTGAATCTTCAAAGCATCATAAAACACGATGTTTGGCACGGTAAAGATAGATACAGAAAATTTTAGGCATAAGTAATTTGCTCTGGGTAATTTAAAGAAAAATATTCAAATTAATTTTAAAAAAAAACTAAATAATTTGTAAGCTGCCATAAAGATCACCGAAGTAACCGCACGGTTTGTAGTACAAAATCTTATTATGTGATAAGTGCTATTTGGCGTAATACCACTATTCGACCTCTTAGGAGCTCGGTGTGCCTATTCAATAAATTGAAGGCGCTTTGATTGCCGTCGCGGTTCTTTAAATTTCCATGAACTATCGTGGTAACAAGCAGATCCTTATTTTAAAAATGTGTCTCCTTCAATGACCTTTTCGAATGAGTAGTCTATTGTAATGCCGAATGTGCAGAATTACATCTACACGTTGCCAAATTTTCTGGAATATATACCGCATTTCTTGGAAGACTGATGTTTCCATTTACTCTTCTTTTCTTCTCCTGTTGGAACGCAGTGCGGAAAATTTTAAGCATAATGTAATTAGGACAGGTAACCCTAGGGTGCGTCAAAAAAAATGAAAGTCTGAAATGTTCCGCTCCCCAGGCGGCAATCGATGACGTTTGGTAAAAAAACATGTTTGCCAAAATTTGGGCCAATTTCAACCATTTTAAATGGTGCCAAAGGTCAATTTTGTGACGAAATTATGATATTTTGGTTTAGACCTCGATTTCGTACAAAAAACTCGATTTTACGCTGAAATCGTGCGTTTACGAGAAAAATGCCAAAGAACTCGACTTGTAGAGAATGAAATTTTACATTAGGAGGACGTCTTTGTAACCGATAAAAAACAAATTGAATTAGAAAAACTCAACTCGGTATTTATTTTTTTGGTCCTCAGAATTTCCGAGGTCTTACAAAGTAGAGGTTTAAAAGACTCATTTTTCACGAAAATAAGTCGAAAGAGGGTATAAATGAACTGCAGGCAAGTGTTGAGGATGCAAATGTCATCAGAACTTCTTCAGTTTCAAAAAAAGTTCCAACTATTTTGTACAATCCTCCAAAAAGTGTACGGCTCGAGAAGCAGGATCGTGCTATAATAGTAAGGGGAAAGTGCGGTTTGACCGGGAAAAATTGCGTTACAAACTTTCCCTACCTATGTAATCGTCATCAGTAGGTCCTCCTGAACAACTTCCTAAAAGTTAAAAATGGCCCGACCCCGGAACACCCCTCAAAAAAGTTAAAATTGAAAATGGCGGCCGTAATAAGAGGGTCCGGGAAATCGGTATTTTAAAATGCCCATTCTGTCTCATCATGCGAAGTATCATTTCCTATGTTATTTTGGTCGTAGATTTCATAAATGAATTCCGCAAGGCCCTCCGGCCAAAGGGGGCGCTCCAAATCAAAGATGGCGGCCAAATGTGAAAGGCAGGAGGTTGCATTTTTTTAAATATTCACCGAAGGAACAAGGAAAGTGAAGTGTCTTTATTTTCATGTATTTATGGCCAAGAAACTTAAATTTGATGTTATAAATGTATTTAATAAAGGAAATTTAAGGAAACATACGACTATCGAGAAAAACGTAAGCTCAGAAGGGGCCTTGCGGAATTCATTTATGAAATCTACGACCAAAATAACATAGGAAATGATACCTCGCATGATGAGACAGAATGGGCATTTTAAAATACCGATTTCCCGGACCCTCTTATTACGGCCGCCATTTTCAATTTTAACTTTTTTGAGGGGTGTTCCGGGGTCGGGCCATTTTTAACTTTTAGGAAGTTGTTCAGGAGGACCTACTGATGACGATTACATAGGTAGGGAAAGTTTGTAACGCAATTTTTCCCGGTCAAACCGCACTTTCCCCTTACTATTATAGCACGATCCTGCTTCTCGAGCCGTACACTTTTTGGAGGATTGTACAAAATAGTTGGAACTTTTTTTGAAACTGAAGAAGTTCTGATGACATTTGCATCCTCAACACTTGCCTGCAGTTCATTTATACCCTCTTTCGACTTATTTTCGTGAAAAATGAGTCTTTTAAACCTCTACTTTGTAAGACCTCGGAAATTCTGAGGACCAAAAAAATAAATACCGAGTTGAGTTTTTCTAATTCAATTTGTTTTTTATCGGTTACAAAGACGTCCTCCTAATGTAAAATTTCATTCTCTACAAGTCGAGTTCTTTGGCATTTTTCTCGTAAACGCACGATTTCAGCGTAAAATCGAGTTTTTTGTACGAAATCGAGGTCTAAACCAAAATATCATAATTTCGTCACAAAATTGACCTTTGGCACCATTTAAAATGGTTGAAATTGGCCCAAATTTTGGCAAACATGTTTTTTTACCAAACGTCATCGATTGCCGCCTGGGGAGCGGAACATTTCAGACTTTCATTTTTTTTGACGCACCCTAAGGTAACCCCTGGTAAAAATTGGCTATAGGAGATGCGTTTCAAAATACCATAGGAGTTCTTATAGCCGACTGAGGAAGGCGATAGAAAGTCAGATAGCTGGCTGTAGAAAAAGGAAAAAATCATACGGCCGGGCTACACGAAGCGATAAAAAATTATACAGCCGGGCTATAGTTCCTATCGCCGGGCTTTACACTTTATCGCCTGGCTGTTGCTTTTTCACCATCGGCTATAAGAAATTGTGTAGAAATTCGTGTGCTTTGTAAATCCTTAAGTTTGTACGGAATCACCTTAATATTTACAAAACGCACATTGTATTTTCCTTTACTACATATTTTTTTTTCATCAATTAAAATGAGAATACTCCATACAGAGTGTGCAAACATTTCAAAGTCATGAGTTGAAAAACGCTGACTTCACGAGATTAAATATTAGAGCCTAACACAAAGCGGAGCAGCGGCGCACTGGCGCCTACAAATCTGACAGGGATACTTCACGCATTGCGCAATGCGTGAAGTATCCCTGTTAGGTTTGTAGGCGCCAATGCGCGCTGGCTGCGCTGCCCGCCCGCCACGACGCGCCGCAGAGTACCACGGCGCTTGAAGTAACTATTTCACACCAGAGGTATTGCACAGTATCATACGAAATTGAAGGCGCTCCAACATATTAGGAATGGCAGGCATCCTTCAAAAGTACGGAGCTTTCCTCGCAAAATAAATCAAGATACTACCTACGGCCCAAAAAGAGAGCGGTAGTCCAAAAACTCACTAAGTCCTAGCATCCGTAATTAGTAACGTTCAGCACACACTTTATCGCCAGGCTGTTGCTTAATCGCCATCGGCTATAAAAGGCTATAAGAAATTGTGTTGCCGGCTATAGAAGCTATTGGAAATCTTACAGCCGGCTGTAAGTACCTATATGGTATTTTAGAACACAGATTCTACTGTGTCGCGTGTACCGTAGTGCAGCAACGATACCCTTATTTATTTTTCTTTAACTTATACATTTTTCATTCACTTTCATTATACTCATTAGGGATGGCTGGATCTAGTCCACTTTTCAACTTTTCGTCTTTATCTTCGAACCATCACCTACAATCACCCATTAGATTAATTACTCAACTTGCAACTGATAGCTCCACTGATTACAGCCAGCCAATCGTGTATAGACTTGCTGTCTCGCCACTCGTGACGTCAGCAAGCCTATAAAAGCTTGTGCTGCCTATTTCTCATGGTCTTTTAACATCTGACCCATACTAGTATGTATGTGCCACTCGCCCCTATGGCACAACCCCGTGTGACTATTCTACCTCTCTGTAAATCTGTAACTTTTCTAAATTCGTTCTCAATATAATCATTTCGTGCATTCAACTTGTTCGTTCAATTCTTGCTCTCCCACAGTTCTTCCTCTTTCTAGTGCTCGTTTTAAGGATCTTTAGATGTTTCAGTCCGTCTAAAGCTCAGTCCATCCTTAAAACGCGACACACTTCCAATTTTTACCAGGGACTTAAAGCATCTATTCAAATTAAGTACTTGATTCAGAATTTTTGACTGCCAAGAAAATCACCGAAGAGTCAACAGGGTTGATAATCTACGATATGTGCTCTTGGGCATGATACCACTATTCGACCTCGTAGGAGCTCGGTGTGTCTATTCAATTTATTGAAGGCGTTTTAAACGGCCATCGCGGCAGAGAGTATAGAACTCTCTCTGGTTCAGTGCTCGAAGAGAAAATAATAGATACAACGTACATCATGTTATGGTCAATGGTCATACATTTCAAGCTGTCACGTAACCACTTTTGAGAACTTTATGAAGGTCCAAGACTGTGATGCTTTCTCGGTTATTTTGTCTTAATCTAAAAACGGAAGAATAAATCGATCTATGACATCATCATTTGAAGCCCAATCGGTGTGAAAAACGTCGCTTTTTTCAAAGATGTGAAATCTCCCTGATTGGTCCAGAGTCCGCAAACCAAAGGAGTCGTTCATGTAAAGCTCTCGCTCTCTGTAGTTGATGATTTCTCCGTTTGTTTGTATGTATGAAAAATGGCTGCAAATAAAAATTCAACCGATAATTGTTTTCCTGAGTAACCGTTCTCTACCATAAGGTATTAGGTACTTGTTTTTCCTTACATATATGCCACAATAATTTATCTAGAAACCTTAGAGCTATATTCTCATCAGCGGACTGATTATTGAAAGTGATAGACAAAGCTGTAGACAAAGAAGCCATAGGGAGTATGGAGCGATCCAATTGGTTAAAATGGGTTGTTCCCATAGACTAAGGGAGAAAATGATGGACTAACTTCAGGGTCTCTCATGGATTGCCTCTAGTTAGTCTATTGCATACCTGCTTTCACCAGGATCCTTCCATATCCCTTTTGTTTTCTTTGTCTATAGCTTTGTCTATCAATTCCAATTATCGGCCTGTTGGAGGTCTAATCAAATGAAACCACGTGTCGTGTAAGAGGTAGTTTTCAACAGACTTTCAATGGGCACTTACTTGCAAATAGTTATTTTCTCTTTCTTGTCGGTGTTAGATTTTGAGTACCTCAAGCGCTGTAATTATGCATTTGACCGTAATTAAATCTCTTACTCTCACAAAGAGCGATCGCGGATTCACTGTGCCGATTTAACAAGGGTGAATTATGATGAAATCATGGCATTTAAAAAAAACTCGCCGGCACTTTAATTTTTTAAACTGTTGTGATTTTATCTCGATTTACCACTCTACTTCTGTCCTCTTTGTCACATCATTCAAAGGTGCAATTTTCCGGCAACAACTTGAGATTTAGACAAGGTTTGTGTTCTAATGAAAGGCAAGAAAGGCTAAAACGCCTTCATTTCTAATGAATGCAACACAGACAGCCTTTGAGCAGGTTCTCAGTGGAAATGTCTCATTTTAAATGTCCAATTTTCAAAATGTCCAATGCACTTTTGGTTTATAGTAGGTGGATTTCCATAAAGAAAACTGTCCAGTACCTAGGAGATTTTGTCCATGTATCTGGTGAACCTAAAATAGTTGTATTTGATGTCGTTTGAGCGGCATGGCGCAACTATGAAACGTAAGAAAAATTTTTACGTAGATGACACGTACAAATCAAACACAAAAACGAATAGAAAGTCTGATCGCTAAAGACCTCATATTTTTAATAATTACCAGTTTCCGTTTTCGTGTCCAACCCTTGAAAATCTGATCTAATCCTATGAGAGCCTCAGAAGAAACATTTCCGATCGTTTTGCATGTGAAAAACAGGAAATTTTTCATCTGGAATTCTTATTTTATGACAAAAAATATGTCCAAAATTCCTCGCGATATTTTTGCAGAAGGGGGGGGGGGGGTGTCGAGGAATCGTGAAATGAGTATCTACCTTGATTGCCACGGCGATATGACACCATCTTGAGGTCCACCGATGCAAATTAAATTCTTGAGTTTGGTAAAGCTCCTTCTGTAGGATTCACTAGAAGATGAGAGGACTTGATTGTCGATGTACGGAAGGTAAATGCTGGTCATCTGATACAGGTCCTGGTGGTTGGGATCGTTCCAATAGTTAGATATGGAGACGGCGCGTTGCACTATAGGGTTGTAAAACACGAGGAACCCTGTCTGGTAGGGCAAAGGGAAGTTACCTAAACTGCTTGGTCCTAACGTGAAAAAACGCAAATAAAAGAAAACTGTTAAAAATATGTAAACGTACTAAAAATTGTGAAAAAATTCTCATTCTTGCCCCACTGATAAATGGATTGCATTTTGCAAAAAGGAACCAATAGCATTGCAATGTTGCTAAGGCCTTGTCCACACGAGCGCAGTTCGCGGAACTTATTCCTCGAACTTGCTCAGTTCCCGGAACTTATTCCTTGAAACGAGGCATGCTGTCCACACGGGTTCGTCCGAACTGGAACCGGAACTTCAATAAAACTGTACAATTATTGCAAAATAATAGATTATAATGACCGCCAAAGTAACAAAAATAAATGTCAAGATCATATGTAAAGGACGTGAAAAACAAAAACAAGCAAATTCACATCAAAAGAAACATATTTAGAAGCTAGGAGCACGGGGGAAATTTCAGGTTTTGGAGGAATAAGTTTCAGCTCAGCAAAAAACTTGTTCCGGGAACAAGTTCCTCGAACTGAGTTCCGCGAACCGCGTTCGTGTGGACAAGGCCTTCGATTGTGCAACTTCTTTTGTCTTGGAGGAAAAAACCTGATTATCCCTTAATAGTCTCTATTTTACTCGCTAAAAACTGTAAATTTAAGACAAAAATTACCATCTAAATTTCATAGTTTTTCACAATTTCCGCAATTTTATTGCAAAGGATGAAGTTGCACAATCTCAGCATCATTGCAATGCTAGTGGTTCCTTTTTGGAAAATGCAATCCAAATATCGTCATTATTTCGCAATAGCACTGTCTGAGGTTTCAGTACATCATAAACAGACCTTTGTAACTTCTATATCTGCGGAAAGAATTCTTATGACTTCAAATCGGCCGTGCCATCGGGACGGAACAATTGGACGTATTTCTATCAAACGGAACTAAGCGCCATAGGGGGAGGAAGGGAGAGGGGGGGGGGGCTTGGGTTGGCGAGTGTTGCGGAACGCGATGCTCGTTTCCGTCCTATACTCGCAATGCTTTTCCATGGCGCTTAGTCCCGTTTAACAGAAATACGTCCAATTATCAGTAAGATACTCTAAAAAAGAATCAATTTGTCTATTTTTTTCTCTTTTTTTTTTTCTTTTCAAATGCAATTAATTATCTCTGCGTATAGAGTAACAAACTACTGATCCGTGATGATCTGCGACAAATGAAACGAAAACCTGTGAAGACAGTGAAGAAATTGCTATCTCCCGTTAGATGAGAGGTATTTCCATTGAAGAAAAATCCTCTCACGTAGTTTCAAAATCACTTTAATTCTAGATGAACTGTTCCAAGAGCCTTCTCCAGCGTTCCAACTTTCAAATTTTGGTGTTTATATGTCTTGTATAGGATTTGTGTCTAGTAGGTAAATGAATTAAATATCCTGTGTCGCGTGTAATGCAACCAATCAAGTTCGTTTCATAGTTATAGGGATGAAGTTTTTCGTCTGTACCTACCTTATTGTCTCTCTTTTCCTTATTCTTGACGCCAGAAAAGTTAATTTTAAAGTTACAAAAATACTTTTTTTTTTCAACGTTCAATTTGCAAAAGAGAACAGCTGATATTAAATACCTAGGTACATAAGCTGATCGCAAAATCCTTCGTCATCGCTAGACTCAAGTGACTCCACTTCGGGATGACAGTTCCGCCTTAACGCAACGCACCTCTCAATACTGCCGTGCTAAGGAAAAACGTCGTATGTACATTCGAGAGTTGCCAAATTCCCGCGTAAAAAACATGTATTTTTGAAGAAATTTATGGACATATTTTCCTAAAATTGTCGGATAATTTAGATCGATACGTTTTTTTTCAGGCAAGTATACCACTTTTATTGGTAATCAATTCCGGTAACTTTGCCATTTATCCCGGTAATTTTACTACAATCGATAAAAAATATTGCGCGTTTCACCGGGGATCAGTAAAATTACCGGGAAAGTCAATAATTTTCCCGAGATTTCTCGGTAAAATTACCAATTTCATAAATGGTAATTGTACCAAGAAAAAACGGGATCAAATAGAACCCTGGAGATGAGCGATTATTCCCAACTTGGCGCTTGTGATACTTTCTCTTACATGGCGCTTGTGATACGAAAGTTCGTCAACTTCAAAGGAGTATTTTAAATATTTATTTATATTTAGTCTAAAAAAAATATTATATTCGAAATAACGAGATGTAATTACATGCGAAAATAATTTACTTTCAAGTCATTCCGAAGACTGCCGTGACAAAAATTGTAAAACAATCAGAAAGGTACGCGGTTGCCGAACTTGGCGCTTGTGATACTTTTCTCCCAAATGGCGCTTGTGATACGAAAGTACATCAACTTTAATCGACTTTTATTCATATTTCTACATATTTGTTGTAAAAAAAATGATTATTTTCGTATGTAAATGCATCTCGTTATTTCGGAACTATTCATAACTCAATTTCGGTAAAAATGGCGCTTGTGATACTTTGCCGGGAAGGTGACGAAATGTTCACGAGTTTTCCTGAAAAGTTGTATTTAATCAAAGTAAATTAGGCAACTGACGAAGGTTCATACGGCGTTTTTCCTTACTACGGCAGAACAGCACTTCGTAAGTCGGTTTTAATTTTCCGAGTGCTTTTGCTGTAATATCTCGCAAATCTACGCTTCCTAACTTCACCTATAACCGTTCTCATAATACTTCACAGTTATTCCGCCCTTGTAAACATCTCTTTTTCATTTACATGGTACCACCGCCACGAAACCAACATTTCACCACCTTTAGCACTACCTTGACACCGACACCATGTATGCCCAAAAGTAAGTATGCCTCACCGTATTGACCAGCCATCGGTCCTGAAATGGCGATGTAATTCTGGACGGTGTGTTCCTCGTACGACTCGATCAGACCCCTGCTTAAAACGCTCCCCTGAGAAAATCCTTTTCCATAACACGAAAAAAATCAGGAAGTTAAAAGAAACGTTACAAGAACAAAATTGTTCAACTAACTCGAATGTTTGTATAATTATCACTCCTCATGACATTGCAACATAGGTGGATCCATGAGAGGGAGGGGCGCACCTCGAAGGTGTACGCCTCCCCCCGTTAGCCCAAAAACAATGAGGAAGAAAAGAGAAGGAAGAAATAAGGAAGGAACGGAGAAAAGGTAAAGGAAAGACGTTTATATGTAGTGATTATTCATATTCATGACAATATTGGTTCAAACTGCTTAGATACTTCAAAAATTCAAAAATTCAAACAATTTTTGGGGAAGGTTCCCTGACCCCCCCCCCTCGCGCCCCCTCCTTGTTCAAAGTGTCTGGATCCACCTATGCACTATTTAACATAGGTTTAAATGGAGGGAATTCGGTTTTGCCAAATTGCTGGATCCATCAGCGACATGGCATTGAGTATTTCTGATTTATCAAAAACTAATCACTGCATCGAAAAAATTTAAGATAGGTTTAAGGTCAGAGGCAACACTTTAAAAAAATAAAATAAAAAGAGGTAGGTATAAATTCGAGTAGAAATCCAAAACTAATATGCAGCCTCTGCTGTAATAATATTTGTAGAGCTTTAATTCACGTTTGTTCGTCAAAAACGAGTTAGCGTGTTTGCCATTTTTAATAGTGCTCTTCTGTAATTTAAAATTTGGTAAGGGTCTATTTTTTATTTTTCTTCATTCAAACGTAATGTTCTTAAATTAGGTGTGACTGGTTCTGAGGAAACGTCACCGATAAAATGAAATCCATCTGGATACTCCATGGAAAAATTTCGAAATTCTTCGCCAAGCTCTCCTGCTATTTGAACCGGAAGCGGGGTTAGACTGCGAGCGTCTGGATAAGCGTTAGAATTGTGGATGACGGTGCCTGGATGTGCCTGAAAACATTTTCAACTGCGCGGGGAAATACTACAGCAAAATACTCTCATTGTCAGCTTCAGCTAAAATGCTGATGCAGAGCAACTATTCCAAGAAGAGGAAGGCGTTTTTGCCTATCTCTCTACTTGAAGGAGATTTTTATTGCATAAAACATTCGGTCGGAATTGAGACTCACCAGGCAATATCCCTGCTTTGAGATCGACTCTAGCCATTAATCTACTGAACACTTAACAATTAACAGTACCTTACATATAATTATATATCTTTAAAAATATGAGTTACGGTTCAAAATCAATATTTCATGAGTCAATCGAACTCAAACAACTACTCCAAATATTTGTACATCACTTATACAGAAGCTCGGAGTTTTTTCAATTAGTATAGATTGTATCAGAATCGGGGGCTTATAGGACAAGGCGCATAAGTGCAGTTTTTGACAAAATTGAGATATATCAATGATTTTAAATACAACTAGGCTCAATACGTATGCTGTGAGAAATTCGCTCCCAAAATCCTATTTTCAAGCATCGAAGTTAGTTTGAACTATCTTTCCGCCAAAGGACTCAAGTAATTTCAAAATTTCGAACACGTATTTTACGAAATAGCAAAAACTGCACTCAGACGCTTTGTCCTCCAAGCTCCTCGCTTCCAACTTCACACTCTTTATTTTGGCACACAAATTTAAAAAAAAAGCTCTCGAAAATATTGTTATTTAGGATAAATCGATAGTTTTCCGTTGAAATCTCAGAATTCGAATTCTTGACTCAGCTTGACAAAAGTAGCATAACTGAAAATTTTGCCGCGATGTAGAGACTATATCTCCGGCGAAGGTCACATACTTCCAGTAATGAAAATACTAAAAACCTGGTTTATTCTCTCGATGAGGTGCTCAAAGGTGGTAGAGTTCCCTGAAACCCCATGCAGAAGAAAGACTGGCTTGTACTGGTCGCTGATCCTGCAAAGTAGAGTGATAATGACGGCTATCGCCCCCTCGCCGGTGCATTTCATTCTAGCGCTTCTTGAAATTCTGATCAAGATTTATATGTTCTTTTCTCTATTCTTCCGCAGAAACGCCTGCACCTGCGTTGAAATTATATGATAAGAATATTATATAAGTAAATATATAGTATATTTTCGTTTCAATTTTCTTCTTGAAACCTGAATAGTTAATCTAATTAAGTAAGGGTCCTTTTTTGAGGTAAACTCAAACCAATAATAATTAAACAGCACTTTTAAGAGAATTGAACGTCACTCAGACCGCAGCACTTTACGTCAGAAGAGGTCGCGAACTTGTTAGAAATGTATGTCTTCTTTAAAATTAGCATTGATCAATATAACTATTATGCTCCTTGCTAATCCACTTTTTCATTTTTTGGCACAGTTTTTTCTGAAGACCTACCTACCCCAGGGCCGGATTAAGGGGGTGGTCACATGGGCCACGGCCCATGGCGGCAAATCAGAGGGGCGGCAAATATTTGCAATTTTGTAAAGTGTAGGTATAAAAAAAATCGGATTTATAAAAACAAAATTACAAACGAGAAAAGGCGACAAATTCTCTCATTTCCTGAGAGTATGGTCATTTCTAATTTTGTCGTCTCTTAGTGATACAAGAGACAGCACCCTCAATAAGTCGAGCTAAGAGAGAGACCAAACACGCAATTTGGCCTGGAACGGCGCGACTCAGAGAGAAATGATAACGAGGATTTGAGATGAAAAGGAGAAGCTCTCGTCGCGGCGATCGGCATGTAACACATACTAGCGGCTACAAGACTGCACGAATACTTCACGCATTGCATCAAACACAGTGCGGTCATTGCGGTCAGCGTGAAACGGATAGCGCCTACAAGAATGCATGAATACTTCACGCATTGCGCCAAACACAGTGCGGTCAGCGTGAAACGCATAGCGCCTACAAGACTGCGTGAATACTTAACGCATTGCGTCCAACACGGTGCGGTCTGCGCGGCGCGGCGCGGCGCGGCGGCGGAAGTTAAAATCATTGAACCACATTTATGTTTGTTCTTTCATAATTTTTTCGTTCATTTCTTATGAATGGAAGGCCTTGTCCACACAGAGATAGGTTTACGGAACTTAACTTTCGCGCAAAGTTTCGTGAACTTTTGCTGGTAGTGTTGACAGGGCTTTCCCCAAAAATGTGTTCAGCACGAGTAAATGCGTCTTATGCACCCCTCCTCCGTTGGCACGTTCATTTGATGGTTTTTATCGAGCTTCAAAACGAATGAGAAGGGGGCGGCAGAATATAGGCGGCCCACGGGCGGCAAGTAGGTGAATCCAGCCCTGACCTACCCGGCCAATTTTCATGATTTTTGCGGATATCGATAAGAGCCAGCATTTAGATGAGCTTTGTCTATTTAGAATACCTCTTGGGGGACCCGGAGGACCCGCGAAGCCAGCCTTAGAGGGTTCAACGCGCCCTCTGGGTTAATGGAAATGTAATGAATATCTAACGCAACTTTGCCGCAAGAATCATTATGCGGCAAAGCTCATAACATGTTCATTATGTTAAGCATTTTTGAGTCACTTAGTTCTCGAGTTGGTATCAATATGTATACTTGAGAGGGGATGATGTCAAAGTGGTCGATCGATCCCCTTGGCCTCATTTTCATCTTTTCAATTTTATTAACGTTTAAAAGTGTTCGACGACATGTCGCACAATGATCTTCCTCATTTTAGAGTGGAAAACAGTCCACGTGGTGTGTGTTATTTTTCGGCTAGTAGAAATAGAAAAATAAAGTCTGATAAATAAAATTTTGGATAAGAAACGATTGGACGATTTAAAACACTCTGATTTAAAAATATACAATAAAGTCGTAAAATGAATCAACGTACCAAAGAATGTATTTATTTTTCTGCTTTTTGAATCTTCGATCTCGTTCATCACTATAGGAGCAGGTTCACTTTCACCTCTTCCATAAGCCAAAAAATTAATGTATTTGACATTTTAAAGTACATTTCAACTCACGAGACGAAACCAGCGGCGGAAAGAACAAAACTTCTACAAATCCTCGAAAACCAGAAGTAGAGTTCCCTTTTTACATCACGACACAGGGCAATAACATTATCCGTAAGGCAGCAATAAACTCACTTGATTCAAAGAGGTACCGCGAATTCATTTACCACAGCATATTAAGACAAGAGTTCTCTGATATGGCTTTGAAGTTGTAGAGGGCTCACGTATCGGATGTTGGTTGCCATATGGTAAACAAACAACCAGTTTCACGAAAGTGATTAACGTAAACGTAGCTAGAGCAAATTTGTAGGGGACAGGGACCTATTCAGCCCTCCCGAGGGTCTACTCCCAAGTAGCAGTGATCGCGATGAATAGCGATTTTATCGGTTGATTATCGCGATTATATCGATGACAATTTATCACAATATTATCGAATAAAAAATTGCGATTTTTGGCGATGAAATCGCTATGCATCGCAATTTTTTGTTCAATAAAATCGTGGTCAATTTTCGTCAATAAAACCGAGATTAAATCGCCATATATCGCGATTTTTGTTGCGATAATATCGCAATAAACTACCGGGCGATAGAATCGCGATTTTATTGCAACAAGATCGAGGATAATCGCTCAAATGTTGATGATCTTAGCAATTTTATCGCCGGAAAAATCGCAACAAATCGCGATTTTTTCGTTGAAAAATCCCACTTGGGCTGGTAATGAACGACTGTTTACGATCACAATGGACGTAGTTATGCTAAAAGGAACTATGTTGCACACAAACCATTTGCACATAAAGTTCCTTTCAGCATAAATAAGTTCTACTGTACCGAGTTTGACAGGAGTGCACCACGTAGCCACAAAATTAAACCGAGATAAAGAGGCTTAAAGTTTATTCCTCCATTTGGCTCAATGTTGAGTATATATACTTTAATTTTTTTCAAATTCAATACATCTTTCTCGACTTTGAATTTTTGATGGGGAAAACTCACAAGTACCTGCATCAGAACCAGTGGCGTGGCGTGAATGATCGATTATCGATATTTCCCCATTTGAAAGTATAGCGAAGAATCGATTATTAAGGTGTTCGTTGCGGACACCCTGTATATCGATCTTCTTCCTTAGGTTTAAATGGCAGATCAATCGATATATCACTAAGCACGCCACGCCACTGATCAGAACAGCCCCCCCCCCCCCATTATTTTTTTGAAGTCGGTTGCCTTATCCAGCAACTTTTGCACATTGCACGATCATGAGGAGATAAAACAGGAGGAACATTAATTCTTTATAAACTAAAATTTTCTGGATATTTCGACTACGTAGAAAAGAGTTATGTTCTTGAAAGTTTGGTGAAGTTTGAATGGAAAATGGTGATTATGATGTATCAGCAACGTATTTTACATGGGTTTCGATCAAAAAAATGTTTTTACATTTATTTAAAATGCTTTTCGTAAGAATGGAGCTTGTAGTTATAGTGTTCACCAATGAGGCCAGGTCGGTTTTCTTTTACATCTCTTTTTTTAACATCCTAAGCATTTTTGAACCAGGCGCTCATTATCGTGTACTTTAAAAAACTAAAATTTCTTTTGTATTTTTGGAATTTTATTTCGATTTATGATTGAATAGTTTGAATTCAGCCCTTGTCGAACGAACCTTTCGGTGCAAAACATGACTAATGTGGGTTTCCTGGATGCTAATCTGAAACTCTAAAAACAGTTTGTGGCTTCATAAAATCTTTAAAAATCAGTCCAAAATAATCTGCAGAGTTTAAAATTGAATTCCAAACTCAGGCTTCTACTTGAGTAACCTCGGCTCATGCGTCAACCTATTTGACTTTTTTTTTTCTCCTTTTCATGGACTGCATTACTCAGGTTTCAAGCACAGACTTACCTATGCTTCAAGTATCATTGTGAAAGAAACATTGAAATAATAAAATGTACGTTTGAAATGCATTTTTCATCAAAACGCCTTACCCTTCAACACTTTTAAGTCTAGAAACACGAGGATTCAGCTCTGTTTTCCTGGATAAAAAACCAACCCTGATAATTGGCAACATTGCGCGAGAAAAACTTAACAGGCAAATTACACATTTTTACATGAGTACTTATTGCACTTAATTTGTCACATGTCACACCGGGTCCATCAGTGTATTTTCTTGTCGGGCGTGTGTCATTCAGAAAACGGACTGATAATGTCTCGAACTTGCAAAGAATCGTTCACTCTGAAAGCGACTTAATTTGCGGATTCTTCGGTGCCTGGTCAATTTTCCTCCAAAATCTATTCTTACGCCAGCCATGACAATCTCGTTATTGGCTCGCTCACTTATTTCTACAAAAAACAGGATGGTGCCTGGAAGAATGGGGGGGGGGGGGGCGGGAGGTAAGGCTCAACCGGCGATTATTTTACCCCCCTCCCCCACAAAACCCTCTCGTTCAGCCCAACTTTAAAGTGCATTGTGTCACTCCCTCTTTCGAATTTGAATTTTACGCGCTTTCAATCCTAGCTGTTGCTTTAGCAAGAGATCTATATCTTGTCATAGACTAAAAAATCGCACCCCCCCCCCCCCAATGCCCTTGAATTGTGCAATCTGTCAGCTCATTAAACTATAAGCATAACAAATATATATAAAATAGAAATGTTTGCTTTTATGAATGAGCCAGAAATTGCAGTTCTTCATTGGAGAAAGTAGTTAATTTCAGAAACCGAGTGACCCCTGAGTTTTCACTTGCGAAGGAAATATAATAGAAACAGGAAATGAATTACAAATTAAACTGTACAGAATCATTTTATTTTATCCTCATTCATGCATTAAACAGGAAGCAATATTGTTCAAATATAACAGTGACAGCTGGAATTGCATTAGTGCGTTACCGAGAAAATATAGGTGGTTGGTTCCAAAAGTACCCATGCTTTGAGACACTTTTTTTTTTTTTTTTTTTTTTTTTTTTTTTTTTTTTTCTTTTTCTCCATAAGAACTAATACAAATTCCGCGAATTGGCAAAATCCGTCAATAACATTTTTCCTCCGTTAAAAACATTTGGTTCTGTTAGTTTATTCGTTTTTTAACACGTTCACGGCCTTTTTCAGTTGTTTATACTAGCTTCAGTCATTCCATCTTAGTCATTCATGAAAGAGAACAGACACTAATCTAGATTAGGAAGTATGTATTTTTCAATCACTTCATTATTGAAGACCCAGTCGAAATGTTCGACGCCATCTTGAATATACTTGATGAATCTCCCATCCTCATCTAGTGTTCGCAACCCGAACAAGTCCTCCGTGTATACTTCCCTTTGCGTGTAGTTTTCCACCGTGCCCAATCTATTGTAAAACGAAAAATCACTGGAAAAAAAATAAGTAAATGGTCGGGTCAGTTCTCAGCTGGATAAGTTACGGCTGATTCCTTAGTTATGACTACCAAAAAAAAAAAAAAAAAAAAAAAAAAAAAAAAAAAAAAAAAAAAAAAAAATTGAAGCATTTTGAAAAGACAACAAAAAAAGAAATGTATTTACATAAAAGTTTCCAATAGTTAATTTCGAAAAAAATTGACCTATGAGAAATCAAACTCAACGAGAGAAGTGTTGAAAACTCTTTAAAAATCCATCAAGCATTCCGTGAGTGGTTTTTTTTTTCCTTTCAAAAAGTTAAAGTAATACCTCTTGAAAATCTTCAGTAGCTCAGTAAATATTACAGAAAAAGATACCGGAATCGTTTTCATACTTCGCTCATCGATATCCGACATACCCAGATTGCCACGGGTCAATAACTCCATCTCCAGGCCCCTGAATGGCGACAAAGCGTCTGAGCTTGACGAAGGCCTCCTTGTAGGACGCGCTCCTCTCCGAGCGGATCCTGTTATCATAATAAGGTAGAAACGTATTCTGCCGCAGGTAGAGTTGATCCTGGAAGGGGTCGTGCCAATAATTGGCGATCGACAGGGTCCTTTGCGCGATCGGGTTGTAGAATAAGGCCGACCCCACAGTCAGCAGCGGAGGTAGTTCGACCAATGGCATCGGTTGTGGAATGATGGTTGGGATTCCTGGAAAATTGGAGAGTTTTTAATCGATGATCGCTCAAGGTTTAACTTCATTGAAGGTTCCTTCGGCTCGAATTTAGAATCGATATCGAATGACCCTAAATCGATAAAAAGCGTTGCTAAGATAGGGATGTATCGATCCGGATTATCCGATAGAAATTCAACAATCGACCCGCTGGTACATTTAGAGTGTCATTCTGCCGTGGAGAACGAAAAGTCTGCAACGTCGCAAACGGAGATATGTGGTTTTGCACTTTGGCCATCGATGTTTTACCACACCGAAAGTTTACATAGAATACACTGGATGCACTTATACTTTCCGAATCCAACTCATCAATTAGATTTTTTTTTTTTTTTTTTTTTTAATGTCGATTCATACTTCCAGCTCCTGGAAAATCAAAATATCGTCATCTCCCGGCCAAAGGACCACAAGCGTTATTCGACGATTAAAAATTTCCGCCGCCATTTTATTTTTTCACAGAGAAATTGTTCAACGAAGCTGTCCGAAGATTTCACCGAATTTGATTTGTGCTGCAGAAAACATTCAGTGAAATTTTGAAACCGATTCAACCAAACTTCTCTGTAAAATAATAAAATAGCGGAAATTTTGAAGAGTTGCATGACGCTTGTGATACTTGGTCCGGCGTGGAAGGTGACTATATGCGTTTCACGCCGACCAGCGACCGCACTGTGTTTGGCGCAATGCGTGAAGTATTCCTGCACTCTCGTAGGCGCTAATACGCGCTTTGCGCCGACCAGCGACAGCACTGAGTTTGGCGCAACGCGAGAGGTACAAATATTTCTGCAGTCGAGCGTCGACCACTGTAATGTTCTTCCGAGAAATTATACCGCAGTTGAACGACATATCTTAGTCATATTGGGCACTAATCTACTTTCAGTGTATTTTATGATCTGAGAACCCTTCCGTACGGTGATTTGTTTATTACTTACTTATCGACGGTGAAACTACCAAACCACGTATCTCGTTTGCGGTGTTTAAAAATCTACGCTCACATTTTATTTTTTTGAAGTAGACCAAATCAATATCATTCCTTGAAATTTTCACGGAATTTTCTCCGCACAAAGAGGAAAAATCACAGAAATTTTCAAGACTGGATGTTAAGTAGTTTTTCATTTAAAAAATAAAGTATGACAGGAAGTCTGCGACGTCGCAAACCGAGATACGTGGTTTGGTAGTTTCACCGTCGTTATTTCTGAAAATATGTAATTATTAGCTTTTAAGTTAGTCCTCTCTGAACTGGGAAATAAATGTTGCAACCCATAACTATTTTGAACTCACCGTATTGACCTGCTTGGGGTCCTGCAATGGAGATAAAGTGGCGGACATTGTGCTGAGGGTAGTTCTGAATTAGCGTCCGACATATCAAAGCCCCTTGTGAATGTCCTGAGAAAACGGTATGGATTAATTAGAAATAAATGGATCAACATTTTGATTTAAAAAAAAAAAAGAAAAAAAACAGATCTCTGTTTGCCTACTAATCATGAACAGAGGCAACGATTTATCCTTGATATTGCACACTTTAAACTCGATTAATTATACCATACAGAGGACTCAAACATATTTATTTAAATGTACGTCAAGTCTAACTGATTCGTACTCTCACCGTGTGATGAGAATACAGAGCTTAGACACTTATAATCTTCAAAGAAGATTTGAAAAATGTAAGGATATTAATAACTATTAATAATTTTAGTGTCAACAATTAAATAAATTAAACCATGAATTCATTCATGTTTTTAATAATATTTATTTGTAGAAAGCGCTGAAGTATTAATCATCAAGAAAGGTGGATTAGAATTATCAAATAATACTCAAATTTTGTACAAAATAATGTAAATGTATGAGAACGTTCCGGGTACATCGTTTTGGCGAGAGAGATAAGGAGGAGGGGAATCACAACATAACACAAGGATTTACGATCGCGTAATTACTTAAGCGAAAAGATTCCCCTTCATTTCACACGGTAGGCAAAGAGGAACATTAAATTTTGATTCTGAATTATTACACTCAATACGGATATGTTGATAAAACTCTATATCATCGTGTTTTTCGATCAAAGTTGATAGATAAATGAAGGGCTTGGAGGACCAGGCGCATAAGTGCAGGTTTTTTTTTTTTTTTTTTTTTTTTTAATAATTGATTAATTAATGATTCCACGTAAAACTTGTCTTTAAGGCATATTCTCTGAAAAATTCGCTCTTAAATTCCAATTTTCAAGTGTCAATAAGTCAGTTCGAACTTTCTTTCCACCATAAGGATCCACGTAATTTCAAACCTTCGTATTCATCGAAATAGTGAAAACTGCCTTGTCATCTAAGCCCCTCAAATGCTTTGGGAGCATTGGCGAATCCGTGCAAATTGGCAACATTGTTTTTCTCCGTTTAAACCTATGGAAATATATCGATTCTTGGAGGGGCCAGGTGCTCCGACAAGAATCGATTAATTGACATAGACTTAAATGGAGGGAATCCGGTGTTGTCAAATTGCTGGATCCGCCTCTGTCCGGGAGGGGGCTCCAGGTATCATCCCTCCCCTAGCCCCAAAAAAAAGCAAATCTTGTATCCTTGATTGTGGATGTCGGACGTCACTTGTGTGGACTGTCGTTTTCTTGGAAAATTTGTTATTAATACTCTGTTTTATGGAAGCATAAGTTGACCTCAAGGAACACAACGAGAATGCATAATTTTTACCGATTAAGTGGAATCCTTCAGGATGAGCGTCAGAAAAATTCTTAAATTCTTGTCCCAACGTTCCATCGAGTTGCTGCTGGAGCGGTGTCAGGCTTGCTAATCCCGAGTACGCATATGTGTTGAATACAAGTGTTCGCGGGTTATTCTAGAAAGGTATGATAACAGTCCCGTGGCGTGAATTGCGATGTATCGAGTGTTATGCCATTTAAATCTATGGTAAAGAATCGATTATTAAGGTGTTCGCTGCGAACACCCTGTTTATCGATCCTTTTCCATAGGTTTTAATGGCATAACAATCGATTTATCGCAAAGCACGCCACGCCACTGTATGATAATTAAGCTAATCCATTTCGAAAAGGGCCACATTGGTTTAAAAATAAAGAGGAGAAAAAAATGAGTTACCTAGTTACTTTACAATTCACATGGGACTCATGTCTTGGCTCTTGTCTACTAACGACAAATAATCGCACCAGCAATGGTCCATTTCCCGTATCTTCAAAATTATATTTCACTAATAAAGAAGGAGAGAATTAAAACATGAGTAAACAAGGCTACCCTGGTAAAAATTGGCAGTAGAATCTGTGTTCCAAAATACCATAGACCTACAGCCGGCTGTAAGATTTCCAATAGCTTCTATAGCCGGCAACACAATTTCTTATACCCTTTTATAGCTGATGGCGATTAAGCAACAGTCTGGCGATAAAGTGTATGCTAAGCATTATGTATTATTTACGGATGCTAGGACTTAGTGAGTTTTTGGACTAACGTTCTCTTTTTTGGGCCGTAGTATCTTGATTTATTTTGCGAGGAAAGCTCCGTACTTTTGAAGGATGCCTGCTATTCCTAATATGTTGGAGCGCCTTCAATTTCGTATGATACTGTGCAATACCTCTGGTGTGAAATAGTTGCTTCAAGCGCCGTGGTGCGCTGCGACGCGGCGCGGCGGGCGGGCAGCCAGCGCCAAACGGCGCCTACAAACCTAACAGGGATACTTCACGCATTGCGCAATGCGTGAAGTATCCCTGTTAGGTTTGTAGGCGCCAGTGCGGCACCGCGCCGCTCCGCTTTGTGTTAGGCTCTAATATTTAATCTCGTGAAGTCAGCGTTTTTCAACTCATAACTTTGAAATGTTTGCACACTCTGTATGGATTATTCTCATTTTAATTGATGAAAACAAATATGTAGTAAAGGAAAATACAATGTGTAAAGCCCGGCGATAGGAACTATAGCCCGGCTGTATAATTTTTTATCGCTTCGTGTAGCCCGGCCGTATGATTTTTTCCACTTTCTACATCTACAGCCAGCTATATGATTTTCTATCGCATTCCTCAGTCGACTATGAGAACTCCTATGGTATTTTGAAACGCAGCTCCTATCGCCAATTTTTACCAGGGAAAACATTAAAAAACTAAAAGGCAGAACGTTTCGAGCTGTTGCCAGCTCATTTTCAGCTAAAAAAAACACAAAAAACAGGTAACAAATAGACACACAAAACAAAAAACAAGAGCTGGTAACAGCTCGAAACGTACTGCCTGTTAGTGTTTTTAATGTTTTAGCCTTGTTTACCCATATTTTAGTTCTCTCCTCCTTTATTCGTATATTCAGGCTATGCTTTTGCTTTATCGTTCTATTTCACTTAATATTGTATTTATTCCATTTTGAATATTCTTGCAAATTTACGATTTACTTAAATGGCTCGTATTGATTTAATAAAAAATTATCGAAAATAACCTGGATCAAGTTAACCATTGAATTTTCGGTTTCTAACATAAAAATAAAAACATACGCAAATATTGTGTTCTCAGCCATATGTCATCCGTTAATTTAATACAGCACTCCTGCAAAGTTTTCACTTGCCAGGAAGCTCATGAATTATGCTTTACCTATATGTTCATTCTAATCTTAAATGAGAGAGTAAACATCACAAATTTAATTTATAAATACCTGTATTATCCTAGCTGCCAGGTAGGCCAAATTATTTCCGCTGACTAATATTCCGTGAACCAAAAACACCGGCTTAGGGTTCTCCGTGGGGAATTGAAATTGTCCATAGCACATCCCAGCTAACTTCAGAAACGCACAGAGAGGGAGCCAAACTCTTGTCTGTCTTATCTGGGTCATTTCTATTTTTATTGTTACAAATCCAAAAATTTAATAGTTTCTGAAAAAAATGTTTCTACTGCCTATTCAATGTTTAAAACCTGTCCTTTTCAAATTTAAATAAATCTTTGTTAAAATACGCGCGTAATTTTTATACAGTTTTCTGTACAGTTTCAAACATCGTTTTGTTTTCTTATGTACCTATATTTACCAATATAAGCAGTTGGTTTGTAATTTTATCCCCCAAACGCAAAGTAGAAAATTGAGTGCAACTGAAAGACGTAACCAAATCGGTTTGTTTTTTCTCATGCAGTTGAGTTCAATTGGTCCGTTTTAACATCCAATCTGAAAATTAAGTATTCAAGGAGAATGCATTTTTCCTGGTTTGATGTCATTTACTGGGTAATTGTGGTAATAATTGAGTAAATGCATTTTACACACATTATCAAGGCCGCTGCTCATTTTGATACCCAAGTCAAGGTCATCGGTGGCAGGGACGTCGAAATAGACAACGGCTGGCTCATGTACGCTGCTGATAAGCTTTGCGTTACACGAGGGGCGTTCAGTAATTCTTTGCACCTGCTTTGCCATCCCCACATATAAAAAGAAAGAAAGCAAGAAAAAAAATAGAGATATTTTGGGAGCACGGAACATATTTGACAAGTCTGCATGAACCACAACTCGATTTATTCATTCGTGCCCGAGTGCCAGGTATAGTAAAGCATTTTTAGTGCAATTAGTCTTCGTAATACATAGTAATACGTTTCGCCTCGTTTGAAACTGAGGCCATTCTCGTTTCAATATAATTTAATCCAGATAACTTGAAAAATAATAAAATCAACTTTGCAAAAGTTAATCAGTGTTTTAACTCCCCAAAAAATCACCTAAAACTATACGGTTTATAATACAATCTCATAGTATGTGCTGTAGGGAGCGATACCACTATTCGACCTCCTGAGCGCTCGGTGTGCCTATACAATTCATTGAAGGCGTTTTTAATTTCTGTCGCTCCACGCTCAATGGCTCAATCCCTATAAATCGATAGAGTAGATTAATTTAAATCTCGTACCTGGTATGTGAATTTGTGACATTGCATAGTCGACATCATATAAATCGATCAGGAAGTGCAATGATTCTTCGCAGTTCTTTGGGACATGCGTGGACACTATTTTAATACTTTATTACATGCAGTTTTTTTCTTCTTTACCTTGGGCCAAATTTTTAGTATTTTTTCGGTTGTTAGTCACAAGGTCTACAGACATAATGTCTACTGCAAAAATGTCTACTTTTTTTCGTCTACTACACAAATGTCTACAGTTAGTATGTCTACTATTAAAAAGTTTTTTTAAAAGAAAGTCTATTTACTACATGTCTACAGTTATAAATGTCTACATAATTAGATGTCCGGTGATGGATAATTTCCCGCAAAATTCTGAAAAATCATAACCTATAAATAATAAATCATAATTTTCCCTGCAAAATTGGCGACTTGGTAATACCTCATACGCGTTACTAAAATTCTGATTTTGCAATTACTGGCGGGCCACATTAGAATCAGACATCCGATTAAAAAATCGTACAGGAGGAATATGAGAAGACTTGAAGGAATTGTTGCTCGGTATACCTTCTACAAAGGAAATAATATGGTTGACAGATACTTGCATGTAATCGGGCATTGCCTTAAGGTGTTCCCGGAAAATCGAAACGACCAAGACGACGAAAACCCAGACGACCTAGCTGCTTAAAGCTCTGAGGCAGGCTTTACGACATTTTAGGTAATTTCTTTTTTAAATTAATAATTCTTTATAATGTCTACACTATATCCACAGTCTACACGTTTATAGTCACCGTACACGGTAGACTTTCAACAAATAGACTTTCTTTTTAATAAACTTCTTAATGATAGACATACCAACTGCAGACATTTGTGTAGTAGGCAATAAAAAGTAGACATTTTTGCAGTAGACATTATGTCTGTAGACCTTCTGACTGGAAATCATTTTTTCTTCTTTCAATAAATCATCAATTTCTCTTCGCTTTATATCTTTAGTTACATTAAGTCGAGTGATTATTACCTTCTGCAAAAAACCTCCGAGTAACAATTTACAAAACAATACTCATGGTGACTAAAAATCACAGACAAAATTCTGAAACTTCCACAACCATCTGAAACACAAGACAACTACACCAACCAAATCACCGGCCACACATGTCCCAAAGAACTGCGAAGGATCATTGCATTTCCTGACCGATTTATAAGCTGTCGACTATGCAATGTCACAAATTCACACACCTCATACTAGATACGAGATTTAATGCCCCCGATAACGGACCGCAATTTTTCTTTCAGTTGATGTTTTAACTGTGGTCAGTGTCAATGCATTATCGAACAAATCACTACAACTCTATTCAAGTAAATTCATATTGGCTAATTTGACGGAATTTGTTGGTTTTAAAGGCTTATTCAGCAGTAGAAGGTATCGTATCCTAAGAGTTGAAAGGAGGAATAGTGTCATAAATATGAATTGCATAGATTAGGAAAGCCGATGGGTCAGGCACGGGTATATGGCTGGACTACCAACAAAAAACTTCATTTTAGACGCCAGTTAGAGAAAGTCAAAGAAAAGAAAGAAAAGCTACCAGATGGACGAAGTTTGAAGAATTCTGACAATAATTTAGCAAATAGGGCCGTGGATCGGGCGGAAAAAGTGATCAGAATCTTACAAGTTCCTGTCCCCAAAATTCTCAAAACCCTTAAAGCGCAACTCCGAGTATAACACCGGTTTTTTTTTTTTTTTTTTTTTTTTTTTTGAAAATAGTCTTCTTTCTGAAATGTTGGTCCAACCTGATGGGTAAAAACTCACAGTTAATAAGAGATTTCTTTACTTCACTAAGGATGGTCCAACGTTTCAGAAAAATATGATTTTCTGAAATGCGTCGAGGCCGTAACACCGGCAAGGTCAACATTGACACCATTACGAAATGACGGTGTGCGATGGTAAAAACTCTCGGCGCGTCTGGATTTGGGACGCCGCATCGGCAGGTCATTCTGCAGTTTGTTTGAGTCGAATGACCTCTTATAACATCCAGGGAAAATTGGTTAGTGTTTCATCGTATCCGATCAACATCTTCGTATTCGAGGGTCAATGACTCGCCGATCCATGATATTTTAAGTTATATGTCACTATTCTTGGATGACATGAATCATAGAGATCGTGTACGTATAACCTTTTTTGTTCCATCCCATTGAAATTATTGCACTGAGATTAAATTATGGGAATGAGAAGGGAAAAGAAGGACTGAGCTCTGTGCGGAGGAAGCAAGCTCCACGTTCAGTATATTTAGTCAGGTTTGAATAAAGACGGTTAAGATACACGGCACTTGAGTGCATGACTAATTGCTCGATGGAAGAGTGCAGGCACTCTCTAGGCTCTTAAAAAATCGTGTGAAGAGTTTTTAAGATCGCGCTTGTTCAGTGACGCACCGAAGATCCAGAGCCCCATGAACTGCTTGACAGTGATTGCAGTATATCAACAGCTTTAAGCATTTACTGCTTTCACCATTCCCATATCCTAGTTACATAACGACGGGGCGAACATTTTGAAAACAAAAAAAAAAACTCCATCTAAGTAACTGCAAATGATACAAATCCACCGGGACAAATAGCTGTCTTTTCGAAAAACAAACAGTTCTGCTGCAGCGTGCTATAATCGCACCATTGTAATGCACGTCTGCATATTGGTTGAATATCGTCGACTAAAGTTCGCCTTCAATTTGCAGCATAGGCAAGAAACCTACCGCGGAGTACGAATAGTTATCTCTTCGAAATATGTGCATACTCTTTCCAGCTTCATAAGCTTTAACTGAACAGGCTATAGATTCCTCGTTCCCGTAGCAAGTGCCAGAAAATGTTTTATTTTCATTCTTTATTCTTTCTTATTATTTTAGTTTTTTTACTGATTAGGATTAATTCCTTCGACTACTAAAACACAATTTACTTATTCTTTTTGAATCGCCTATTCTAAACTTATCAAGGTACAGTGTCGTGTTCTTTCACCTTTTTTGTTGCATAACTCGTTTGTTGAAATCATATATTTAACAGCATACTGATTTAGTTTACTCAATAAATTGTAGGTACTGACTTTGACCGCGCGAACAAGCAAACTTATGCATGGTATTTAATGTGCCATAAATTATCCGAACTGAAACTTTCTTTTAAAAAACTTTTCTGGATTGCTTATTTAGACACTCGTGCTCGCAAAATCACTGTATAAAGGGTGAATTCTTACATGAAATATGATTTTTTTAAGGCTAAGGCCATTTTTCGGAGGAAGTACCCTTTGGGGGGGCCCGGCACCCCAGACTGCGCCTCTGAGCCCAAAAATCCTAAAGCCGGCCCTGGGTAAAAGAATTCATAGATCTGGCATAATGAGTGGCTGAAAATGACACTCTCTTTGCTTGTTACATTGGGCACCATTCTTTTAACTCCAACGTAAAAATAACAAACACTCCTGGAGACCGAGGAAGGTATCCTCAGCATCGGAATGCAAGATTGTTACACGATTAAAATTCCTCTGTTTCAATGACTCTTAAAACTCACACAGAAATATTTATGCAATTTCCTCGACGGAAAAACTGTGTTTCATCCAGGTTAAAATAGTTTTAACAACCCTAATTTGACAGAATTATTTTTACTGTATGATTTATTGTCGGAGGGATTTTTAGTTCGTTGCGTTCAAAGGGCTGGTATGATCTTTACTTACGTTACGAAACGTTGTAATGGCTAGTTTGATGAGAAAACATACGTTTTAATAGTCTTGTTCTTACCTTGTCGTATGGTCCATTAGAGACAATGAAAATTGTATAGTATTTTTCACTTTCTCTTTTTTCTCGAAGTTAAAATATTTGCATAAATAAAAGGAGCATGGTTAGGGATTAGGTCTGCGTTTTGTACTTGCATGTTCAAAATATTGTTGATGTAGCTTATTCTATAAGGATATAGTTCTTTGCTGTCTTATTTTAGGGTGCCGGATTGACTTCTGCATTTTTATGGAAAAAAATCTGTGCTCTTGAAAATATTAGAGAGATCAGCACAGAGAGTAGATTTTTACGTAACTTCAAGCTGAGTATAAGAGACTCCTCCCTCAAGTCCCCGCCACGCACTCAAGCTGGCTCAATTCATCGCTTGGCCGACATAAGGGCGTAACTACACATTGAGATGAGCCCGGAAAAGCATTGAATTGTATGGAAGACAGGGTTCATTGCAGAGTGTAGTTACGCCCTTATGTCAAGAAACTGAGGTGACTTTTCCGCCTTATCGAACGAACATGAGAGCCATTTTTGGCGAGACAATGGAAAATGAAGATTAACGACTTTGCAACTCAGCGTTCCTACAGTGTATCAGATGGGCTTAAAATAGTTTGGGCGGACACTCCAGAGATATACGTGTATAACTCATCGAATACTGGAGGAGTATTTGTTAGGACTTATAGATGGGGTCGCCGCCTCAAATTCTTATTTTTTATTGCAAATAGATTCATTGAAAAAGAGTTCAGGATATTTGAATAAGTTGTTTTCAAAAAAGAGCAGATCCATTTCTCGATGAGTCCTAGTTAGCATGCCCTTTTTTGCAAGCTAAGGCTCATGCAAAAATGGATTTGTTTTCTTTTGAAAACAACTGAGTCATTTGACAATACCTATTTCCGAATTAGCAGTTTTAAGGAAAAACCCATGAAAACTCCAATTATGTGATTTAAAATTTTGATTCGAGTCAGATTCGAGTGCACCCATTTTTTCGATTCTCTGAGCGTCAAGTATAAATTTGCGACAACACCATTTCAAATAGTAATAAATGTGTAATTTTAATCTGCTCTTGTTTTATTTTTTTAATGAGATAGGTATACTAATCAGCATATTCTCTAGATATTTTCTATAACCTTTTTTCACTTAATTTTAATTACTCGTTTTATTAATATTCCCAGCAAATTTTAAAGATATATCTCGGTTGTTTTCCTGTTAAAAAGTAAAAGATAACCAAGGATTTTTAAAAAGCGCAATACGCAGTTTTGTCACTTCAGCCATTTAAAAACTGTTCAGCAATGCATATAATGGAACCATGGACGCAATTTTTTTTCCCTTGATTTGTTTGAGTTCTCCGTATTGAGCAAAATATTACTACTTAATGTAAACAATCTATTAGCCTTTAGGAAACCTCTTTTTCCAAACAAATTGATTCGTAAGACACTAAAAGTGCCTTTTGATGCTAATTTGCCTAATTTTCACACGAAAGAGGGAAAATCAGTGAAAGCTTCAGTCAGAAACGCTTGAGATTCGCCTGGTTAATATGCAATTTGCAATGGGAATGTGGCAACTGTGAAAAGTAGTTACTCTCTTTCGTGGGAGGAACCAGGAATCAGGAGCTACTATTTCTGGCTCACACTGGAAAAAAAACACATTGGATCGAGAGCCCAGACTCTAAAAACATTGGCAAGAAAAAATACTCTTGATTCAATCGGATTTTTGCTTAAATCAAGAACCAATCCTCTTAATTTGAGCGGATTTCCTTTTGATTTAAGCAAAAATCTGATTGAATCAAGAATATTTTTTCTTGTCAATGTTTTCAAGAGTCTGGACTCTAGATCCAATGTGTTTTTTTTTTCCAGTGCATTCATAGAAGAACCTGAATGCAAAAAGAAACATGCTGCACGTACTTTGTTTCTAAAACGAGCTTGCAACAGCAGTTCCTTATTGCTAAATGCTGTGAATTTTGCTTCCTATCTCATAAATTCTGCTCAATCACAATTTATAACCCCACATAACTTCACCGGCAAAAATCGGCACAGATTATTGAGTCCCTGCTGTATTACGCGGCAAGACATGAGTATCATTAGCTCAGTTCATCAAATTGCACCTCTTTTTCTGAGAGTCAATTAGTGAATCACGGGCTCCTGGCCAAACAATCTCTCTGACGTTGGTTCAACGTAACACACATAAACTAAGTAGGTGGAGTAGTGGCTTTTTTGCGCTTAAGCCTGAAAGTTACTGAACTTAAAGAAATACTTCCTAGTAGCACAGCCTTTCCACGATTTACATTTGCATTCGATTTCAACCGATTTAAACGATGTACAGTGCAAAAAATATAATCTGTGCTTGACATAATCAAGATAGTCTCTCCAAAAAAAAAAAAGCCCAAAGAAATGTGAGAGAACATTTTCATTAAAGTGGGAAACGCTTTTTTCGCACTTGGATGTAAAATGGGGAAATTTTTAAAGCGGGTAACGTAAAATTTCACACAGGAAACTTCGATGAGAAAAAATATACTAAGGTGTTTAATTTTGCACCCTATCTAGTGGTCGGTGGCGATTCCAGCAAGTTGGCAAAACTTGCAAACTTGCTAGTTGGCAACATTTTTAAAATGCCCTTTAAATCCATTGAATGTATAGATTCTAGGTGAGACAGGGCTGGCTCACCTAGGATCAATTGGGCTACATTTTGCGATTAGGACCTACAATTTCTTTTACATCTTTAAAAACACTTATGTGCATAGGGAAACTAATAGTGCTTAAGTTGTTTCTAAACTGAGTCGAAATTGTAGTCCCTAATTGCAGCCTACTTACAAATATAAGAAATGTTCTACTTCATTTTTTCAAAAAATTCTAGTCTACATAATTTGAAAAAGTCTAGAAATTGCTATATACCTTTATGAAAGCAAGAATGTCAACATTGAATGTGCACATCAATGCTAGCTCAGTACTCAATTGGAAAGAAGTTGAAAAAAAAAAGAAAAAGTAAACCGATCTGGACATTAGATCAATTCTTTGACCCAATATCGTGAAAAGCTCACAGATAGACCATATCTTTACAACCTTAAAACAATTTTCGGTGCGTCAATCCCCAAAACGCGGCGGATCTACCGTAAAAAAAAAAAAAACAAGTAATGAATTGTCATGAATTGACATACTGGACAACGGTGCGGTGCAGTAAAGTGAAATATAAAAGTTGAAATAGAACAGTTCAACTTATTGCAACGGTTCTACTGTGGCCATCGGGTCATTGCTCTTGATCATGAACCTCAAGGTTTCGAGTTCAACGATACCGCTATCTCAGACAGCTGCATTTCATTACTTACTTTCAGCGTCAAATCTGTTACCTTGGATCAACCGAATCCGATCAATTGATTAGGTTTGGAAAATGAACTTTTTCAATGAGTGACTGTGTTGAATGCTATGAAAAATGACGATGTTTATGATATGGACGCCAGCGCCAAGCCTTCAAAATTTGAAATGAATTTTGCTAAAATATTTTCTCGAAAGTCACAAACTGAGATATTTTTTCTGCATTTCAGCTTCATTAATTTGCTTTTGATTTTACAGTCACTTCTAAATTTATTTCATTATGCTACAATGGCTACACAGTTTTCGAACTAACCAATTTGCAGCTAAATTTTACAACAGCATGTCCAGGTCAACAAAATTGATAAAATTCAAAGGAAGGGTTTTTTATGTTTAGACCGCATAAATATTTAAAAGTTTAAAAAACTTGCAATACTTTTCTCAATGCCACAATGCACTTAGAGGAAATGTTTTCTTTTGACAACAAACTGTAGTCAAAATTTCTTAATAAAATAACCTTAATTAACCTAACATAAAATGAAAATCTTACATGTATTTGATGGGTTGGAATAACAGGAATTTTATCTCATTGTTAGTTTGCAACTCTCGCTCAGTTAGCGAAAATTTCTTTTTGCAGTTTTTTTTCTATGATGGAGAGAAAAAACTACTGTTGCCTACTCCTTAAAGTCTCTAGGAATTTTGCCCTATCTATTGAATATTATACCGTAAAAATATCAGGGGATGTTCTGTATGGTTATCAGCTATTCCTCAATGTATGAAAATAGCAGGAATTTCAAAACATCTTGGTGCAGTAATATTGTGAAGAGACTTTAACGCGGGGTTATAAAAATAGAAAATCAAGGATAACTCGCTGGAGGCTAATCTGAAGGCAGAAATTTGCTCCAGTAAGAAATTATGACTCTAGTAAAAATTGATCGTGAGAATGGTCGTAAAATGTGTAAAACAATTCAGGGGCTTGGAGGACAAGGCGCTTGAGTGCAGTTTTTGAAATAATGTCGGTTACTTTTTTTTTTACAGCGTATTGGACATTGTTATTGATTTCACAGAGATTTCCACGGGTTCCGCATTAAGGATGAAATCACCGAAACAGACAACACATCAACAATTATCTGATTTGTATAAAAACGAGACATATGAGAAAAAATGAAATTTGAAATAAAATTCGTCGATTTTCAATTATCCAAACGAAATCTGTGAATTTTTCGGATGTTGATGTTATGGAGAATTTGCATGCACATTGCTTCATTGGAAAGTGCTCGAAGAGCTGATTTCACGGTATTTTTTATAATTTTTCTCTGACATGCGAAATGGTATAAACATAGATTTAAAATTGATAAAATGCACCGCCTAGTGACGTCATCTGGCGGCATTTCCTATTTAAACACACGTATTCCAGCAGATTCAATAATTTTGTCATATCTTCTCTAATAATTGTTCAGTTCATGAACCAAGGGTATCCCCGAGTTCAGTTCACTCAGTAGTTTCCACTTAAACATGAAATTCATAAAATTTCAGACATCTGAAAATTCTCTGTTCGACAAAGAACGGAGGCTTATCTCAATAAAATTTCCCGCCCAGACGCTACTGAGCCCATCCTCTCAAAACTTCATTTGAATCAGTGAGAACGAAAACACACCAACTCGAAAAACTGAAAATAATCAAGACAGGCACAAAACTGCACAGAAGGTGAAGATGTTAGTCTGAGAAAAAGATTTTTAGTGCCGAAAGACAAGTACTCAAGGATACTTTACAGATGAAAGTTGGAACAAATGCGCTAACTTCAATGATCTTTATAAATTCGTCACCTTCCAGGCAAAGTATCACAAGCGCCATGCGACGTTTAAAAATTTCCGCCGCCATTTTATTTCTTTACCGAGAAATTGTTGGTTGAATCTGTTTGGAAATTTCACTAAATTTTATCGGCAGCACAAAGAAAATTCAGTGAAATTTTCGGACAGCTTTGTTGAACAATTTCTCTGTAAAAAAATAAAATGGCGGCGGAAATTTTTAAACGTCGCATGGCGCTTGTGATACTTTGCCTGGAAGGTGACAAATTGACTGTCTTTAATGAAAATTGAACATTTTCAGGTTACCGAGTTGGTGCGTTTTCGTTCTCACTGATTCATTTCTGCACTTCCCTATCACGGCAGCACTGGGTGTGAAATCAAAGTTAGGACCGTCGAAAAAAATGTTCTAGAGCGATCCGATGAGGGTGTCCGGTCCGGTGCGGCCGACGCTCGGCTTTCTCCGCGGTCGAGAAAACGGCGAAAATTTTCCTGGCGAAGAAATTGCCCTCCGAGCCGGGAGCCGAAGGTCGCCGGCTTCTGCCGGACCACACCCCGCAGGGAGCCGGGAGCTTTTCAGTATAAAACAATCCCACCACCCGAGGAACAGCACACTTGTACAGTTAGCTCACTTAGTTAAACATTAGCGCGACGACTCGGCAAAATGTTTAAATTGGTAAGTTTTTATTCCATTCCCTTGTTTTGTAGAGTTGTTCAAGTGCGGCACCTGTTGTCAAATTTAGCGATAAAAAATTGTATGCGTGGACGGGTTGGATGAATCGGTCGCGAGTCCCCTTGTTTTGATGAAGTGGTTAATTAATTAGTGGCAACATTGAAATTTTTTCGAATTCGTACCATCACGCCTGCCTAAATTTGGACTACATTTTGCAATTTGGAACTATAATTTCAAGCCCGGTTTAAAAACAACGTATGTGGCATTAGTTTCCCTATGCACATAAGTGTTTTTCTAGATGAGTCAAAATTTGTAGTTTCAAATTGCAAAATGCAGTTCAATTGATATTCACTGTGCTTTACCGGGTGTAAAAAATATACACTGCTACTTTGGGGCTCCGGATAATTGTGTGTCGGTTTTTTGACAGCTCCATGACTGCACTGCACGTATGCCCACATGAGTTGATTGATATCATTTTATTTCATCATTTATTGAAAATTTTAAGAAGCATTTGTTTTCACTTTGAGGAATATCGCACTTATAACAAATTCGGGTCATAAAAAAACTCTATTTTTTGATCTTCCAGTTTTCAGTTTTTGGGGGTTGATATTACATTTCAAGGTTAGGTACAACCATGAAAGTAGGGGAAAGATTTGTTTTGGGGTTACCTTGATATGAATTCGAGTCTGTAAACCATTTTTATGAATGCATCGATTCTTGTAAAGTGTTATTGACAAAAGGAGACTTAAAATTAAAAACATTGGTCCTGTCTTAATGTTTCGTTAAAAGTGTTTTTATATAATCTCAAAATTCACACCTACAAAATCTGGAGCAAGGTATTTAGTTTATAAGTGAGTCATAAATTTTAAAATTCAGTTTGAAATCTTCCTTTTCTTTAGAATGCTTTAAGATTGTTTAAAATCTGAAGTGACTGACCGAGAGCTGCTCTTACACTTATAGTCTAAATGCAAGTTTCCATGAAATGCCTGCGCTTAGATTTTCATTGAGTGGTGCCTTAAATTTTTTCGTAATGCCCTTTCATTTCATAAAAAAAATTTCATTGAAAAATTCCGAGATATTTCAAATTGCATCGCATGAGCTGTTTTATATTTAAAAAGTTTCAGCTTTTATAATATCGGTGACAATCGCACATAAATACACAATTTAAAAAAATATTTAAAATAATCAAATTGTCCTCCCCCCCCCCTAACTCAAACTTAAATGTTTTGTGTTGGCTCTCTTTTTCTACTCATCCTTAATTTGCGTTTTTAGGATTAAATAAAAGCCGGATTAATGCACTGAAATAAGATCGCCTCTCTTGTACCGTGGACAAGTATTTAATTCTTTCCCCGAGAACTTTCTTACTTTTTCAATACGTCATTACCCCCGAAGTGGACTAGTCAAGTTTTTGTGCCTCATTTGAAGGTGACAGAATGTGTCACTATAATACTCATATCTTGATCCTTCATTCTTTAAATCTTCCTTTAGTTTAGATTGTTATCGGTTGACTCTTGCTGCTAAAAATGTCCTAACATTGAAAAGATTCCATTCTTTACCTGTGTGCGAAAATCGTTCTGAAATTGTCGTTTTTTCAAAGACTCTTAAAAAAACTAGATTTTCTTGATTCCTCACTACGGAACCCAATCGTTCAAGAAATATCTTGTTTGTGGCTGCGGAAAGGAGATGTATAAACGCCTATTTGACCATTTCTCTTACATTATCCTATACACCCTCCCCGGCAAAATTGTTTTATAGGCCTAAGGGCATTTTAAAAAGTAACAATAATAAAAAAAAAAACAATAAATTGATAATAAATGTGTTATATTTCAAAAATGCAATCTTTCAAATTGTTCGGCATATAAATGTCTGATCTCTAAATCCTCTTGGACTATACTTTGATATCGAACTAAAATTATCATACTCCTCTTGTCTCGATACAGTTGAAAATTTGAGTCCCAAAATTTGACCAAATACTCTGTTATTGCAGGTTGTGTTCGCTTGTGCCGTAGCCCTAGCTTCTGCTGGTGGTGTCTACCCTGCCGGCACTTACGCCGCCGGCGCTTACGGCTACGCTGCCCCAGCTGCCATCGCTGCCCCTGCTGCTTACGCTGCCCCAGCTGCTTTCGCTGCACCAGCCCCAATTGCTCCTGCAGTTGCCGCTGTTAAATACGCCGCCCCCGCTGCATACGCCGCCCCCGCTGCATACGCCGCCCCACGCTGCCATCGCCGCCCCAGCTGTAGCTGTAGCCCCAGCAGTCAAGTACGCCGCCCCCGCTGCCATCGCTGCCCCAGCTGCCTACGCCGCCCCCGCTGCCATCGCTGCCCCAGCTGCCTACGCCGCCCCCGCTGCCATCGCCGCCCCCGCTGCCATCGCCGCCCCAGCTGCCTACGCCGCCCCCGCCGTAGCCGTCGCGCCCGCTGTCAAATACGCCGCACCAGCAGTAACCATCGCTCAAGCCCCAGTTGCCACCCACATCAAACCCGCTGTCACCTACACCGCCAACCAACAAGTCGGAACTGAAATCCAGAAGACCGTCCACATCGCCGATGTTCCCCAAGTGACCGGATACAGCCAGAGCATCATCAAGCCCAACTTGGGACTCCTCGCCACCCCACCCTTCCAGTACGCCCAGAGCCCAGTCGTCGCCGCTGGCCGCAAGGTCCAGACCATCATCCCCCAGGTAAGATACACCGAGACCTAACTTATTTGACCTGCATTGAAAGAGAAAAAAAAAATTTCAAGAAGTTTAACTCTTACAGAATTATTAACACAAATTAGCATGAAATGTGACAAAC
Organism: Bemisia tabaci; assembly: GCF_918797505.1. Lineage (NCBI taxonomy): Eukaryota > Metazoa > Arthropoda > Insecta > Hemiptera > Aleyrodidae > Bemisia > Bemisia tabaci. Next base: position 17,664,490 of record NC_092794.1, on the reverse strand, counting down.
ACTAAAAAATATTGAAAAAATTTCTAAAAGCTTATTTTTTCAAGTCGAAAAAGACAAATCTCAAGGAGCAATTCATAGACAAGAAAACGAATTGAGATTTTCTAAAATATAATAAAAAAAACGTGTGGAACTTCTTAACGTCTAAAAATTCGAGTTCAACTTGTGTCCCACCATTAACTTTCAATTTTTTTGTTCCTTCAGTGAATGAACTTGTTCCATCAAGGACTCAGCCCGAATTGATTCACCCCTATGAATTGAGAATTTTAATCCTAAAAAATAGCATATTGCCTCGCGAAAAGCACACATTTTAGATGACAGTGTAGCCTTTTGTTCAAAAACTAATTTTCCTTTTTTTTACACAGGAAACCCGTGTCCAACCCGAAGTCCATGTCCAGAAAGTGCCCTACGACGTGCCCGTCCCCCGCCCCTACGTTGGAGAAGTTGAGGTCCGCACCCCAGTTGTCCAGGGCCCAACCCCCGTCGTCCACGAGAAGTACCCAGTCCAGGGCGCCCCCATCGTAGCCCCCGCTAAGGTCGCCGTCCACGACATCCCCACCCCAGTTGCCGCTGCTCCAGTTGCTTACGCCGCTGCCCCAGCCGTCGCTAAGGTCGCTTACGCCGCCGCCCCTGCCGTAGCTGCCCCAGCTGCCTACGCCGCCGCCCCTGCCGTAGCTGCCCCAGTTGCCTACGCCGCCGCTCCTGCCGTAGCTGCCCCAGCTGCCTACGCCGCCGCCCCTGCCGTAGCTGCCCCAGCTGCCTATGCCGCCCCCGCTGTAGCTGCCCCAGCTTACGCCGCTAAGTTGGCCGCTCCTGTCGCCTATGCTGCCCCAGCATACGCCGCTCACGGAGCCTACATCAAGAAGTAAATCTCATACACCTGTTCACCAGCAACCTCTCTTCCCTGCTAGATCTTCATCTCCATTACTTGAGTTCCTATTCCGGCCTTTTGTTGACCAACAAAAGCCCTAGCCGAAAATAGTTTTTAAATGTTTTCTTTTTTTTCTCACAATAAAACTGACTGTTGTGCCAACTTCAGCGTTGTCTCGTTTTTTCTGAAAGTAGATGTAGTAGGATCTCTATTTATCATAAAGAAAGCATTATAATTGATTCGATGCCTTCAAGGCAAAATCTTACAATGCAATTATACCGTTAAGGGCGGGTTTTGACAAAATTTTAATCGCTAGATATTTGCTTTCACTTGAACTTAATTTTAGTGCATCTAGAAAAGTGAGGATATGAGAGTTAAGCGATGTATGGCAAATTGTTTAATCATTGTGCAGGGTGCCTTAGTAGTTTGTTTCATTCCCCAAACTTTTCCACGATGAAATACGCTTTTGTTAAACATTTTTAATTTTTTTTTTTATTAATTTTTTTTAATTATTTTACACCTAGTTTTTTAAATTTTAGTATAAATCGATACATTTCCAATAACTAGATCAGAGGGTAATACATCATCAATACAATTATATTTCCAAAAAATCAACTTAAAAAACCCCGTTAATATCTCAGAGTTTGCAGCATTTTCGAGAAAACCTAATCTAAATAAGCAACAAATCTCACTAGCTGTCACTCATCTTCCAAGCCAAAATTATTAAATCTCTTAAATCATCACAAAGAAATATGGAGTAACAAAAAGCATGAGAACAATTGAAATCGTACACGAGAAAAAGTTTAGAATCTATTCAGATAGTTTATTTATCTTGATCGTCATTTTCGTTATTTAGATTGTTTGCTTTTTTAGAAAAGGTTTTCGCGTGAAAACCAAGCTTGGTCTGCCTAACGGGCAAACCTATGAGCTGATAGATAAAGAACGCAATTTTAAAAAGCGCAGTAGGGACTAGGAGCTTTTTGCAAATGAATTTTAGACATTCCTGATGGGCTGAACGTGATTTCCGCATGATTTTACAAGAAAAATAAACTCAATTAGTGCATTTCTTGTGTGCAAAAAACCCACTCTGTTTCATAAGCCAACCTGACATAATTGAATCTATAGGAAACTGATGACAGCAATCGAGTAGTACATTTCAATACTAACTATCATTTACCATCTTGAGCGAACGCCTCGCGATGTTGTTTGTTCACCGGAAAGGGCGTGCCAGGATGCCTCCTACTTCACATTGTTTTTAGTGAAAACCAGAAGTTCGGAATTTTAGAGGTGAAGAATCTCTCTCTTATTTGTCATTGGATATAATTATCATCAGGGGGTACGCCATCTGACCGCGAAGCGGTCCAACCCCCGAAGCGCTTCGCACCTTAAGCGTTATGCGTTCCATTTTGTGATTTTGTTATACATTGAGTAAGATAAATTATGCTTAAAACATAATGAGTGAGTTAGCACACTCTAAAATCGTTAGTTTTCGTCTCCATTTGATTATCGTTATTACTTTAGATCGGTATATGAATAATGAATTACTGATGGTTACCAACAGACATATATTTTCAAGCATTTCAAACGTGAACAGGTGTACATGGAGAAAAAAACTTCGTGCGTGGGGCCCTAAGTTTAGGTCATATGGATCTCTGAAGTTTTCGGATTGAGCATCTGAACACTTTAGGTCTAGCTGTCGAGGTTCGGATCACACATCTGAAACTTCAGTCCTTACATCTGAAGTACTTCGGTTTTCACATCCGAAAAACTTCGGTTCTCACATCTGAAGTACTTCAGATGTAAGAACTGAAGTTTCAGATGTGCGATCTGAACCTCGACAGCTAGACCTAAAGTGTTCAGATGCTCTATCTGAAAACTTCAGAGATCCATATGACCTAAACTTTGGGTCCCACGAACGAGGTTTTTATCTCCGTGTATGGTCAAAACGATGATGATTCAAAGGTATCTGCAGTCTTCAGCTATTGCATGCTGGTTGACAAGGCATGATTTTAAGCTGCAAAATTTTACATAACGAGTGCAAAAAAAAAAAAAAAAAATAATAATTGTACGAATCTTCCTGCACCTGTTAGCCCAAGTAGCAGTGATCGCGATAAGTTTTGATTTGATCGGAAAATATATCGCGATTTTATCGACCTTGATTTATTGTGATATTATCAAACAAAAAAATCGTGATAAATTGGAATAAAAATTCGATTTTATCGATCGCAGCGTTATGAATTTATAAAATTGGACAAGATCGAGGATATTCGCTCGGATGTTGATGATCATAGCGAAATTATCGCCAAAAATTGTATAAAAATAGCAACTTAATTTCAAAATGTCGAGATTTTTCCGTTAGAAAATGGTACTTGGGAATGCGATGAAGCTAGGACTTTACTCTAAGTTTGAAACCCAAGATGGTTGCCCGTTTCATTGTGGTACCAACATTACATTTTTTACTCGAAGAGCATGTACTCTTTGTAATTTCTAAAATATGTCAATATTCCCACAGACATAGATACCTTACATTCGTTGTCAATTCGTGAGAGAACTCAGATCGAATGGAGATACAGTTATGAAGGGCGTGGCTGTCTTCAGTTTTCCCTCTCCAATCATTTCCGAATTCCAGTGGCAAGGCGTGAATGATCGATTATCGATATTTCCTCTTTGAAACTATACGGTAAAGAATCGATTATCAGTGTTCGTTGTGAACACCCGTTTATCAATCTTTTTCCATGCGCTTAAATGACAAATCAATCTACACATCGCAAAGTACGCCGCACTACTGCCGAATTCCATAAGAAACATCTGATGGAAGATGAGTTTCTTGAAATATATAAATTTTGCCTTAAAAATGATTTCTAACTTGGCGATCTACCGACTCCAACCAAACTCAATTTCTTCACTTTTTACACTCGGGGTTAGTAACCTAGGATTGAGAGGTTTTGTACCTCTGGTCATCGGACTCAAAAATTCTGGGGATCCCCCAAATGTTTAAGATGATGCGTCTATTTTATGTTTATTCCTCTTAGAAAGCTCTTCCATCCCACTGATCTCCACTTTTAAAACTCGCACATGCGTCAAAACTTCCTCGTATATTACTCAAGGGACCTTCAAGTGTTTATAGGTGGAATATAGACGATCTTATTAAGTATATGACTGAATATAAAAAATACAATGTCTAATATCAATGAACGCAATGTAAAAGGTAAAAAATTATAGGATGGTGCTCTTTTTGCTTTTTTCTCAATAGGAAAATTAGCTTTTATGGTCCTAGTGAGAATTTTGCTTGATCTTCTGCTAATTAAACTAAACATATAAAATGTTAGACGAGGGGCTTGGAAGACAAGGCGCTTAAATGCAGTTTTTGAAAAAAACTGAGATATTAATACAATTATTTCAAGTAAAACTAGTCTTAGTGCATTGTTCTGTGAAAAATTCGCTCCTAAATTCCAATTTTTAAGCATCAAAAAGTCAGTTTGAACTTTCTCTCCGCCATGAGGATTCATGTAGTTTTGCAACTTCAAGCACGTATTTCAAGAAATAGCAAGAACTGCACTTTTGCGCTTTGTCCTCCAAACCCCTTAATATTGGCGGATCCAGCAAATTGACAACATTGTTTTTTCTCCATTTCAACCAATGGAAATGTATCAATACTTGGAGGGATCAGGCCCACCGACAAGAATCGATTATTTGGCATAGATTTAAATGGAGGAAATGCGGTGTTGCCAAATTGCTGGATCCGCCTCTGCCCCTTAGATGTAGTTAGGATGATTTTAGTTGAATCCGTCTAATTGATTGTACTTTTGACTTTTTAAGTGATTAGTCTCTATATTTCATCATCCTCTACCAGAAGAAAGAAGGAAAAGAGGACAGAGAGGAGTCTGTTTTTTTCTCGCACTGTCACTTTTCTTCGAGACAAAAATAGCCAAACTTCTTGAGATTACCGTTTTACCGAATAAAGAAAGGCTGCCAGTCTATTTATTAATGCACTGGCACTTTAACCCACTCCAAAGCGGCCTCTTTGAAAAAAATGCTTGCGATGCCTCTGAAAAACTCTCATTCCTCTCTTTGCAGACCTATGATGGGTGGATCCTTTCACGGATTTAAATCCTTTATAATCATACTTACTGCAGGGTTGCCAGGTTAGCAAAGAATAGCAATAAAAATTGAATAGTTTAGAGTAATCGGTTTTTCAACCCTCACACATCGGCATACCTTCCCATTAACCGGAATTTCGCCAAGCCCAGAACCACTCCATGGGTGTAAGGCTGTAAGGTGAATTTGATGGCGATCTTGACCTTTAGGAAGGCCGGTGCTTGACTCGTGTCCATTGGTAATTAATCGGTGATGCCAATTGAGCTTAATATTTGTCATTAACTGAGTCTGATCCTTGTTTTCTTTCAGAGTTGTGATTTTTTACTCTCTTGCGAATTCCCGGTATTCCGTATCTGTTTAGAACATTCAATTTACTTTAGATTCATCTTTAAAAAAACGTTACAATTATCAATACAGTAAACAATTACATCATTTAAGCACAATTGTGCTCAAAGGCTTTTAAAGATAATATACCTTGGTGGGAAGGGCACACGAAAGGCTGAAAAGAAAAATATTATGCTTGGTTTTCCTCACGAAGTAAAAATGTGATTGGAAAGTCACAGTGAAATTCTGACATGGGTCTGTTGATTATTCTGAATCATCTCAAAATTTATATCAGTGGCAAAGAAGTAAATAATATTTAAATACAGGGTCCTTCAATTTTTTTGGTACACATTAAGGGTAGTTTCATTAATTTATAAAATACTTAGTTCGTAGATAAATTATTAAAATCATTCACTTAAGCTGATTTTCTTACAATAAAAACAAACTTACGCTACTTTGGGTGAAAGATAAAATAGAAAAAAAATTACTTCCGAAGCTTGTCGTGGCAACTGTGAAATAAATGATAGAGTTTTCCACTCCCCTGCAATACATTATTGACGAATCCTCTAGCAAATTTAATATCCCAAAAAAAAACGCCCCTTGAAAAAGGTTGTTTCGAATCCCCCCATGGTTGCAAGGCAATTTATTTTTCGCATACGGAGGCAGGTTTCGATATAATTAGAAATTTAGTATAGGCACTTTTGAAATCCTGCTTTATAGTAAAATGTATCAGAAACACCAGTTCCTCAAGAATGTTCTCTTTCTCGCTAAAGTGGCCAATTTGAAATAGAAAATCATTCCTGCTAAATGTGGCAAATCGAGAGAGGAGATAGAGGTTAAGGAAACGCCCTTTTGGATGATTTTGGGATGAAAAAACTCAACTTGGAAATAAAACAGGCTTGAAATTGTGTGAGTTTTTGTTGTCAAGTTTAAAGCTTTATTCTCTTATTTTCTCTCTTCTCTCTTTGATTTAATTTTAAGCTAACTTTCATTTTTGTCTTCAAAGCTAATGAGAACTCTAATTCCATGATTTTTGGAGGATCTTCATTTCTTTCTCGATAATTGAGGATAGTTGTAATGTTGAAAAAAGGAGGTTAAAAATAAGTTCATTTATAATCCATCTTTTTTAATTTGCGTTACGATTGCGAAAGCTTCTTAAGTATTAGAAAAATACAGTCATCTAGGCTTTGGCCGCTACATGGTGCAACATCAAGAGAACACTTCCTCCTCTCAAAAGGGCAACTTATTCCGAGATGTCCCTATTTCAAAAATGTATCCTGCCAAGATCGCCGCAAAAATTATGGAATCAGTAGATCTGCTGGAACAAATCATGACAAAAAATGAAAATTTGGAAAGTCGGAGAACGTCATGCTCATTATAATTGATTATATATTCATAACCCTAAACAGCTGCAGTCGTTTCGTTAACATTGTATTTTAACCGAATGAAAAACATAAAGCAAACGTGAATTATTTTGATACTATGCATCATCATCAAAATTCAAGTGGTCAACGCTCAACATATAGTCTCATGTGATTGTTGAAGCCAATGAAATGATTACCTTCCAGTGGATGAGGCGTGATGATCGACTACGATATTATCCCATTTGAAATTACGGTTAAGAATCGATTATTATGGTGTTCGTTGCAAACGTTCTGATAATCGATTTTTTTCATAGGTTTGAATGGCATTTACATCGATCTATCGCAAAGTATGCCACGTCACTGTTACCTTCATCAGTGCCCCGAGTGAATCGAAAGGAGGGAAATGCACCTTTGATGGCAATATCAAAGGTTACAGGCCTAATAAAAGTAGCATAACGTCCTATCTGGACTGTGTATGTATACTTTTTTCGCATTTCAATAATCATATTTTTCATGCCAATGACCACTCAAACCGGTTTCGATAATCATACCTGTGTCTCTCCAGCTGCGACGCGCCTCATCTCACTCCGATGATTTTTGCAAACGTCGGATGAATTCAGTTTTTCAAAACCGGCCCGAATAGTCAGATTTAGAAGCTGGTTCAAAGCAAAACACACGCGAAACATTTGAGGTCGTCGACCTCTGGAGAAGTACCAAAGAATAACACCCATAACTGATTCGCCATTTTAATTGGGTTGATGTGGCATATTGATGAATCTTTTGGAAATGTTTTGAAACTTAGCGGAGAACCTCTTTAGACTCCCAAAATCCCTCCGGAGTTTTCCTCATCCAAAAGGCTTTACCTGTAAATTATGTAAAATTAAAAGGTTTAACTTATCACCTAAAAAGTTCCACTAACCGTCTGATAAAATCTTCAGTATCCCCCCCCAAAAAAAAACAACAAGATAAAAACCGCACTCTAGGTCAAGATCTCATGGCATTCCGAGAGATTCTGTGGGTTTGGAGCATCGCATGCAGATTGAGTTGGGACCTCGGAAAAGGCTCACAGAGTAATGTTTTCGAAAATTCGACATTTCTGTTCCGAGGAAAAGCATTGCAAAATGCTCTTGTAAAACAGTACCCTCCAATATCTATAAACCCCAATATTTCGTTGCATCCCAATTGCATCGAAACAGATTTGGAAGTTGGAACGTCAGTGCTAAATTTTAATATTTCAAGCTTTTTGGGACATTTTCGCTTGGGATTCCGTGATACTGTATTGTTTTGTATTTGTAGCCTTGGTATTCCGCGGTTTGGAACATTTTCTGCTCAATGCAATGTACTCGCATCCATTTTTCTGAATACCTATTTTTACAAAGCAGCCTTTGAATTTCCTCTAATTTTTATGGTTAATATTTCATGTGTTAACTCTATTTCCAAGTTGAAAAAATCAAAATTACAGAAATTAAGTGGCGTTGAGCAGCTCTAATTGATCACTTCAAGAAACTTATGTTTCAATTGAATTCAAACTAAATACTTTGTTCCGCATATTTCTCATCTAATCAACGGATGGAGATATCTCATGAATAAATAACGGGTGATCTTAAAAGCAGCTGTATCCTGTTGATTATTACGCAAAGTATTTGCGCAACGCCTTGCCGTGGTGTATTGAGTGTTGCCAGTATGCGTGGAATTTTCCTGAAAATACCAGAGAGGTTTGGGTGAAATAAGTACATTTTCACATAAAATTGACTTCAGGAATATTCTCTGTGCTTGAATGCAATGAGAGCAGGCATAACGCATGCGGTAGGCACGGTCAATGGCTGGTGCATGCACTTTCATGGACAACGCGACCATCATCTTTCAACCCCTGCTCTAGTTATCGAACTAAGATGAGCAAACCGTTGATCAAACAGGAAAAAATAATCACTGCAATGAGACCCAGGTGACAGAAAAATACCAGTCTTAAATTAACCGAGCTAATTCTAAGTTTTACGAAAGTCCATAGTCATCTTTATTGTGCCTTTTATTTCCCCTAGTATATGCCACACAATCAAAACATTCATGAGAATTTTTCATTTCAGCGCCGGAAATGAGTTCTCTGAATTTGGTGCCTTTTTGTTGCATTTAAAAAAACCCTCGTTTTAATGTTATTTCTAATTTCGCACTTGAGTTCTAGTTCAAGCGATCGAAATCCTAGCTGACATAGCCAGAATTCTGTTCAGAGTAACCAATATTCTGGTCGAGATAACCGACCAAAAAATTTCACTTTTCATTGCCATTTGGTACTCGAGATAATAAAAATTCGATCACATAAGACCCGTTACCTCAGATTTCTAAACTGACTTTTGAGGCTGTGGTTACATATTAAACCAATCGATGTCAATATAATCTCACCTGTGTGATCTGTCGAATACGATCTATAAAAACCATCAGGTGAACGTGCCGGTGGGGGAGGGGTGTATAAGACGCGTTTACTCGTGTTGGGCACATTTTTTTGTAAAAGCCCTGTCAACACTAACAAAAGTTCAGTTCCGTAAACCCATCCCTGTTCGGACAAGGCCTTCCATTTATAAAAAAGAACGAAACAATTATGAAGGAACAAACATAAATGTGGATAAAAATGTTAACTTCCACCGCCGCGCCGACCGCACTGTGTTGGCGCAATGCGTGAGGTATTCATGCAGTCTTGTAGGCGCCATGCGTTTCACGCCGACCGCTGCTGACCAAGTGACCACACTATTTGGCGCAATGCGTGATGTATTCATGTAGTCTTGTAGGCGCTATGCATTTCAAGCCGACTGCTGCTGACCGCAGTGTGTTTGACGCAATGCGTAAGTTCATGCAGTCTTGTAGGCGCTATGTGTTTCATGCCGACCGCCGCGACGCTCCGTTCCAGGTCAAATTGCGTGTTTGGTTTCTCTCTTAACTCGACTAATTAAAGGTGTTGTCTCTATGTATCACCGAAAGACGACAAAATTAGAAATTACTTTACTTTTACTCTCAGACAATGAGAGACTTTGTCGCCTTTTCTCGTTTGTAATTTATTTTCTGAATCCGATTGTTTTCTCTCATTTTTTGATACCTACATTCAAAATGATTGCAAAATTTGCCGCCCCCTAAAGTTTTCCATCATGGGCCGCGGCCCATGTTGCCATCCCCTTAATCCGGCCCTGCCCTCAAGAAATTATTTATTTTAGAAGGAAGTTTTGAATTTCCTTCCTTGGAATTTTCAGACTTTTCAGATCAAATTACGAACAAAATTCGCTCAAAAGTCGGGGAGAAAAGATTCACACATTTTCCTGAAAATGTGTGGTTTGCGGAGGATGTTTGGCAACATTGAAGGCTCATACGGCGTTCTTCCTTAGCGCGACAGAATTAGAGCGCCCAGTGCCTTATTGTGACAGTTAGAAGAGCATCACCCCATCCGGCTGAATGCCCGTGCACTGGAAGCTCCACGGATCTGAAGGGCGAGGCAAGGTCGTCTAGAAATGGCCAGCGACCTTGGAAGATTGACACTCAGTGCACATATTGCAGGGGAAGCCACTAATTCTCACCTATTGCCGGAATCACACGCTGAATATAGATCGCTTAAGTGCGGAACCACGTATCTCCATTGTGGGGTTTCAACATGTCAGCTCCTTTTTTTCGTTTTCGAAGATGAACAAGACAACTTCTTAGCTTGAGATTTATAAAGAATATTCCGCCGACAAAGAGAACAATCAAGGCGATTTTTAAGAAATTACGTTGACTAGTTTTCCAAAATAATCGTAGTTTCGTTACTCACAGAGCTTACGTGGCCGGATTTGCATTTTGAGCGCCATAGGTTGAACTTTGATTGGACTGCGTTAAACAGAAAGGAACCAAGCCACATCAGCTATTGCCAAATTTAATCGGGCAACTTAATGTTTTACATGAAAACGGTTGCGCGGATTGTCGTTCAAATTTCAGTGAATTTTCTCCATAATACAAAGCAAATTCCTTAAAATTTTCAAAGGAATCTTCACAGACGTTTTCTCGTAAAAAATGGAATTTCCCTGTTAAATTTGGCAATAGCTGATGTGGCTTGATTCCTTTCTGTTTAACGCGGTCCAATTTACGGTCTAAAAGGAGGCGCTCTAAAGGGGGGGGGGGGGTCTGTCCCAGACGTCTTTCACCCTTGCTCTTTTGAAAAAAAGAGGATATTAGGTTGGTGAGATGCCGGGGAGAAAAATTCCAAGTCCATCTTTAAAAAACATGATTTTTATATGTTTTTCACATACCGATTGCAAAAAAAGTCGGATTTGGATAATAAAAAGGGACGAGAGTCTCGAATAATTAATTTTTAATTCACAAGTACATGGCGTTCTGGGATGACGTCTCTAAAAAGTTCCGCCTTTCAGAATGTTGCGCCCTCACGTCGTAGTCTATTATTTTAGCCGATCAGCAAATCCGGTCATGAGGACTTACCGTCTTCTGTCACAAGGTTTAGGCATGCAGGGCTTTCCTCGACCTACATATGGACGTGTTCCCGCCAAACGAAAGTACGTGCATTATGACGTGATCCTCATGCGTTGAAGTTGTTCAATCACTGTCTCAATAGGTACACCTTCGCAAAGCATGCATTTGGATTTCATTTTGCAATTAAAGACAGCTATTTCTGGCTCGTTGATAATAGCACTTATCTTCTGAGGGAAACTAATGGTTCTTACGATGTTTCTTAAATGAGCCAAAAATTTCAAAATGAAGTCCATTTCATCTTAGTTTATTCTAAAGTCAGCCTTAATCCACTGCTGCACACGTGTAGACTGTTCTAGATCAAACCTCGACTGTCGCTACTTTCTTACACCTGCGTTAAAGTCTCTCAATCGCTGGTCTCAATTCATACCAGACCCGATTCTACCTGCGAACAGTGCCATTTATACAGTGTTTTTTTATTTTTTTATTTTAACAGTGCGCACGGCATTTGGACATATTTCTGCCAAACGGAAATATGTGCATTATGACGTGAGTCCTGATATGCATATATTCTTATGGGCCTCAAGGCTCATGTTTTAATACACATATTTCCGTTCGGCAGAAATGCGTCCGTGTATCAATGAAGAATAATTCGTCCTGAGTCATGTGTTTTGTATTGCCCATCGTTATTTAGTAAATTGCTCCCACCGTATCTGGCAAAATTGCGAAACAGACTTTGTCGTCACCCCCCCCCCCCCCTTGCGCCTCTTTACACCAATAATTTTGTAACTCAGGGTGAGTTTGAACCGGCAGATTTTTGGGAAGTCACATTTTTAGCATTCTAAAGTGGAAAGTAACCACTCAAAGAGGGCGTATCCGTGATCAAAGACCGCAAGATCAGATCCCTGTTGAATCGTTTCCCAGAATGGTCACCGCCGCACAGTGGATCGAGCCAATAGGAGAGGTCGGACAAAATTTGGAAACTTTAAACGTTTATAGCCCCGTTTATATACTAAACTTTGAGGTTCTAAAAGTGGTTCCATTGGTTTCTTCGGGACATTTTATTCTTAAAGCACCACTTGAAATTTAAAATGTGACAAAATAAGCATCAAAAGAGGTTGTTCCATCTGCCATATGAGTTGGGCCCAGAATGGAAATTTTTCATTTTTTCAGGTATCAAAGGGTATGGTCTAGGGTGTCCGAAAATGGCCAACTTTTTGATCTGGCCCCCCCCTGGAGAGGGAGGAGGGGGGGTCCAATGAAAATCACTTTTTTGGGCATAACTCAAGAAGGAATAACTCAAGTTTTAAGGAACAATTTCATGTCCGACCTTTCTGATTGACTCAATCTACTGTGCACCGCCTCGCAAACGTGAGTTGGTGCGATGGATCCAGAGTGTTGTAGAAGATGACGTAGTCAAATTATTTTTAAATTATTTTGAGAACCTTCATCGTGACTCTTTCCTTCGATTTCAAACTCCCAGTTTTACAATTTGGAACTTCCCATCTAGAGTATGATTGAGAGGTACTCGTGCTTTTCAATGCATTTTAAGAAAACTTTTACGAGTATTTATGAAATAAGAGGAAGAAGAAAAACAGAGCTGCATTTGCAAGAAAATTTTGGGCTTACAAGAAAAAAAGGGATATTTTGAGGATGTTGATAGAATTTTCTGATATTCCTGTGGACTGCAAACAATTTCGAGTGAGAGATGATAAATAGGCACGCAACTTAGTTTATTGAACCTGACAATAATCATTTAACGCCTCTGTAGAGGAAGGCATGGAGTTGGCACAACAATTTACTGCGTCGGATGGAGGAGTGTACTGCCGCCGTGCTAAGGAAGAACGCAGTATGATCATTCGAGAGTTGCCAAATTCCTTCAATGTAATGTTCATTTTTAAGGAATGTTAAGAATATTTTCCTTTGAAATTTTCAGGGCCTTTAGGCGAAATTGCGAGAAAAATTATCTGAAAAATTGTAAGAAAAATATTCATAAGTTTACCAGGAAATTCGTGATTTATCAAGAGAAATTTGGCAACACCTGGAGGCTCATACGGCGTTCTACCTAAGTGCGGTAGTGTTGTTATGTTACGTAGCCGGCTAAGTAATTATTCGAATGAAGGAGGCGGATCAACCAATTTTGATGACCGCACCGCCATCTAGTAGTCTTCAGGCGCACCCAAATAGCCCAACATCATTTGTTGAACCTCATTAGGGCAGAAAACAAACTGAGCACAGAACTATCTGAAGTTTTGAATTCGATGGAATATTAGTTAATGTTGAAATCTGAGCATTTAGTGTATAGTTCAACGCGTACATGTATAAATATCGAATTAGACAAAACGACACTACATCGATCGACAAGCCTAAAAAAACACCACTTGCAGTTTTTTTTTTTTTTTTTTTTGCCTCCAGCTCGATGAAGCGTTGTTTCTTATTTGATAGCTCAGCCAGCCAAAATATTCATAACCGGACGGCAGTAGCAGTTTCAGTAAGTTTGCAACACTGTCTACACTCCATTAAACCCACAGAATAAATCGATTCTAGTGAGACAGGCAGAATCGATTGTTTAACATATATCTAATAGAGAAAAAACGGTGTTGCCAACTTGCAACAATTGATACTGCTAGACGGCATTGATCAGCATTACTGACCACATGTTGCCAAACTCTTCTTCGCACCTGTTTTGTTTACGAAAAAAGTAAGCAACGTAATGTATTCTGGATGATTTTGGCCAAAAAGTTAATAAAGTATGGGCATGTGCAGAGAATGGCCGATACCAGGGGTAGCCGAAAAAGGTTTTTGAAGAAGGTTGAGTTCCTCTATGCAAGCATCGTATAGAGGGCGCTCAGCCATGAGGTGGATAAATGACATCCCAAAAGAGAAAGAGGAATGCCAGTTTCTGGAGAGTCTCTACTTTGACAGATTCCGGTGACGGTCAGGTGTCGCAAAGCGCCAAAGTGCGATGAAAAAACGATTAGTACATATATTAATGGCTAAAGTACGAAACCACGTATCTCCGTTTGCAACGTTGCAGACTTCCTGTCATACTTTATTTTTTTTTGGGGGGGGGAAACTAGTCAACAGAATTTCTGGACTCCTTACTGGATAACTCCTTTGATTTTTCTTCTAGGTTAGCAGAATATTCTGTATATTCTACAATAAGTTGCCTTGTTTCTTAACGGAAAAGTAATCTGGGAGTGGACATCTTGAAACACTGCATTTCAGATGTGTGGTCTCGCACTTGAGACATTAACACATTATAATGCCCTCAAACTATCTCTAAATTTCCCTTACATTGTAAAGAGTAAAATAATTAAATTCCAATTTTAATGATATTTTCGTGTTGTGTTAGAATAAGCCAGGCAAAAAAGTGCCATTTTCTTAAAAACGCAGAGATTTCGCTCAAATCAGTCATAAGCAAAATCTAATTATGAGACAGTCCTCCGGAAAAAATGTTGGCTTGAGTTCAAACCTCGTTTTGGCTGTACGACATTGCAAAGTTTGTATAACTATTAGAAATGATATTATTTTGAAGATGTGCGGTTAATAGAACAACTTGAACTGTTTTTTTATTTATTTTCAGGGGCGAAATTGCATCGGTTGGTGTTCCTCGGGGATTAAGACTGGTTTTTGATACTACGATCTAGCAATCAGTCTTGATACAGCGTTGCAAAGTTTATGTCACCCGCACCGGGCTTTTTTCTCGGTTATGTTATAGGTCGAATGATGTTTGAAATGGGAGATTTGAATAAAGAATGAACTCTAAGAATTGGACTTTCAAGACTTCAGAGCCCATTAGCTCCTCTTCGGAATCCATTGGTACTGAATTTTCTGGTCCTAGACACTAACCGTCCTTCAATGACCGAGAAAAAAGCCTGTTTCAGTGGGTCTGGGACACCTTGTGCATAATTCGCGACGCTTTATCAGGATCTTTGTGTCAAGAACAGTCTTTGTTAGTAACATCAACTAATGAAATTGTGCCTTACAAAATACAAAAAAATCGTTTGGAGTATTTTTTTTAACCAAACAACCTCAAAATATTATCATATACTTGGTAGTGAAAAATGTAAACCTTGCAATAGTGTATTGTCAAAACTAGCTTCGAACTCTAGCTAAAACTTTCATTGGAGAATTGTCTCATTTTAAGGTTTTGTTTGGGACTGCAGATTTGAACGAAACCCTCACGTTCCCACAAAATAGCACAAAAAGGCCTATATTTACGAGCTCTTTCTTGAACATGCCGCTCCCAGGAACTCGTTTTGCCTACTTGTTCAAATGAAGGCGCATCCTCCTTGTGTGAATTCCAATAATGCAATGAGTTCCCCCGTTGAAAAATGAGCAAGTCGTGATGCAAGTATAATTACTGAACCAGTGACATATACCTATGCGGCTTATAAAGTGAGCTAGAAAGGATGGTTCCTTTTTGCTAAATGTGGTCCATATTTCCCAAAATACCGACTAATAAAATTAAAAAAAAAAATAGTGAATGATACCTTGATAAGAATTACGTTTACTACAGCCATGCATCGTTTCCACGCACAAGTACATTTCTGCATCTTACACTTTGACGAGCGTAAAGAAAAGAAATCTGAGAAAAATTCCATCGGGTGAGACTAAAAAGGAGGTAAGCAACTTACCATTGGGATATAGAACAAGTCGTGCTAAAATACTGGTTTCTTTTTAAATAATTGACAAAAAACGGTATCATGACGCATAGAAACACATTTCGGTCGCTCATCCCTGAGAGTCTCGTTTGTGAACCCTGATTTAAAGCTGGAAGTCTTCGATTGCGAAAACCAATCGCTTAATTTTACTGATAGAACGCTATATCTTGCGACCGCATTCTTTCAGCTTTGTTCAGGGTTTACAAAATAGAATCTCCGGTAAGAAACAGCCGAAATATGCTCGAATCGTAGAAGATCCGTTTTTTGCCAAAAATTCAAAGTGAAACCCTTGATTCAGCAAAATTTGGTCGATATCCCACTGCTTGTTTATTTACGATGTGATGTACATTCATCTTAAGATTTGTTACATTAGATACGTTCAATTGATTGCGTTAAGCTTGAGTAACTGATCCAGAGTTGACCAGATCGCTTCATGAGGCTTAGGGCACAAAAGTGCAGCCTGTTCTGCATCTCTCGCACAAATTTGTACCCACCTACGTCATCCAATGCTAAACAAGACGGCTCGTTGAGGGTTATGTTGACGCTGTCAAAAACGAGTAAATTTATGCACGATTTTTGTCTTAAATCACGTCTTTATAGACATGGTTCGTAAGCACTTGTTAGTAAATGACTCTGTATTGCGCTTCATATTAGCTCCATTTCTGCCAGAAAATTCGCGAAGAAATCGTGAAGGCCTGTACCCATGGACGTCATCACACCTGTCGATACTCTATGCTAAATTCCAAGATGCCCGTAAGCTATAACGACTCCTTTGTTTCTCTACTGCATAGATGTTCTGGGCAAATCCTGCAAATGCAGATACACATCGGTGACGTTGAGTATGGGTGTGTGCATGAGTTGCCAAGTTGTTTTTCTCCTGGTGGTCGTGGAAAAACGGTCAGCGCCAACGCGAGTTCTTAGCTCCCGTTCAAGGCTGTCCAGAGGGTGGAGCCAAAATACGTTCTCGTATAAATACAAAAGCACGACCATTCTCAGCTTCGTATAAGATATTAGTAGATTTAGTTTGTTTGTCGATCACCGCCAAAAACCCACACCCTTCCAAAATGATGAAATTGGTGAGTTTTGTTTTCGTTTACTGTTGTTTTCTGTGTTATTCGCTGTTTACTCTCCAAATAATGTAATTTCTTAAATCGGATGGGAATTTTCCGAGTTTTCGGGGTTTCCTGAATTAACGATTAGCACTTGAGTGCAGTCTCAGCAAAGGGGACAACTTTTAGCACTAAAATTTTCATTCCATATACTCTCTAAGTGATTTCGCTGTTTTTTTAACGCGCGTTACCCTCTTACAATTGTCTATTTCTTTTTTTTTATTATCTGTAGTGTTTAACGTCCTGTTTCCTCTCTTCGTTGAGGAACGAAATGAACTTCATAAGTTAATCGAAACCGGTGGTTTAATACTTTGCAATAAAACGGTCAGACAAGTAATCTATTAAATTTCTTCGGAACTATACAATTTAGTTTAGGTAAATAATCATAAAGTCTCTGTTCCTGTTACAAACTCTTTTTTTCGGCGTACTGCAAATTGAATTTTCACCATTTGAAGGAAAAAAGTGCGTAACAAAATCAAGTGTTTATTCAATTTTGGTTATCAAAATTATATTTCATTCTATTCTATACGTATTCGACGAGGCCTGGCATGTGCAATACTGAAAGGGTGCATTCAGATGGGAGAAAGGATGGTTTTTTAAGAAGTTACTTTGGCATTGCAATTATTGCATTAATATTGTCATTCCAAAGAGGAGATTGCAGGTGTTCTTAGCAGTGAGTTTGTAGTCAAAATAAAACAAAAAAATATCTCATAGGAAACGTATTTCATTGCCTTAGTTTCCCTCCTCGATTTAAAAATCTCTTGAATTCAGTGTCAATTCTTTCTCTCCCTCCTGATTTTGCCTCTTTTTTGCGATACATTTGAAAAAAATTACTCTCTGCTCAATTTTAAAAATACTAATTTTATCATCATTGCAATAAACAATTGAAAGATCATCACCAAATTTTAAATTGTAAAAAGTTCAATAACAGGAACCTTAGTATACCTTTAAACTTTTTCTTTGTCCACGAAAAATTTCAATTTTACGGTCATAAAAGGGTTAAAAATATATGTAAATAGTCATCGTCTAAACATTGATTGATCCTAGCTACTTGTGTATTTGCTTTCGCGGTAAAGTCTTATCATCTTTTCTTAATCACTGCAGTTTATTAGGAATTATTATTCATTCTTCTTGAATCTCAAAGTCAAGTAAATTATGGAAAACTTTTATGACCTCAAGAAACTACAACACTATGTGTACTACTAACACCCATCAACTCAACTTGGTCATTAAAAAATATTTTTTTTTTTATAGTTTAATTGACAGTGAGACATAAACTTTCATGCTTATGCGCTCATGGAAAAATGTGACTTTAAATCACTGCGATAAAAAAAATTAAAAACGACTTAATCTTATCGAATTATAATTTTATTTTTTATTTTGGTTCTGATGACTAAATGGATTTTTGCCTTTTATTACAAATTTGAAAATTTCAAAACCACTTGTGTGGATCAAACGCGTTTCAAACATATCTCAAAGATTTACTTTTTAATGGGATCAAAATAAAGTAACCGAAAATTGTGAGGATAGGTATTTCACTTTTGAAGCAATTAATATAAAAAGATGTTTGGCACAAAATTGTCGCAACATGGGTACTGAGAGCCGGAGATCAAACATTTCACATTTGTTCTTGGTCTTTTACTTATTTTTATCTTATTCTTCCTTTCATGCACTTATGTCTTTACTGCACTGAGTTCTCTGTCTTTCGTGTAGTAAGTAAACTATTTGAAAGTATGTATATGAATTTTGAAGTCATTATTCATTCACCCATTCATTCTCGTTTATTTCTTAGACTAGATTTCAATCAATCCAAGTCGTCTTAGGCACATTCAATGAATTCTCCAACGGGGCCGTCCATAAATTGCTCTAAACATTTTTCCGGATTTTTATCTCCACCTCAACCTTCCCCCTTCCTCCTTCATGTCATTCCTTTTCCTCTTCCACCGTCAGTTTTCGACATTCCTCACTCAACACAACCCCTCCACCCCCTCTCCTCCACAACCATGGGTAGTTGACGTAGTTTATCAACGGCTATTATTACCTCAAAGTTCGTTCTAAATATAAACTCAGGAAAATAATACACAAAAGTAGCCCATGTAAATTAAGTTAAAAACACAAGAAAATGGGCGACCAATGCTAAAAACAAGCAAACAAAATGCCCGGGACGTTTTAGGGTAGTTTCAACCCCCTCCTTGACCAGGAAACAAAAAATATAAAAGATACCTTTTTGTGATAATTTTCTTATCTTACTCTTCTTTATCTTTGTTATCACAGATGGGGGTCCAAGGGGTTTCTTGATTTTTATAATTTTATATGTTTTGGTACCTGGTCGATGAGAGAATTGAAACTACCCCCAAAACGACCCAGGCATTCCGTTTGTTTGTTTTTGGTTATAATTGTCCATTTTCTTGTGCTTTTTACTTATATAAACTCAAACTGAGTATTTTTTTCATTTTTTTCCCCGCCGTAAATTTGCCATTTCAATGTGGTTATATTTGTGTGTTTCAGTTGGTTCTCGTCGCCGCCATCTTGGCCGTTGCTTTCGCCGCCCCGCAATACTTAGCAGGCGCCTACCCCTACGCCGCTCCTGTGGCCTCCGGCTACCCCATCCCCGCCCCCTACTCCATCTACAGCCACTCTATCGCCGAACATGTTGAGCCCGTCGAGCAGTGGGGATACAAAATTGCTTTCTAAGCTCTCCCCAAAATCAACCCTTCTCCTTCTTCAGCTGTGATCTACTTTAGAACAAACTTAGCTATTAAGTCACTTATACCTGACGATCCACACTCACTCCCCGCGACATGCCAGTCGCATCCAAGTTACTCCTAGTTTAGGTTTTGGTTTTTTTATCTTTAATTTTGTCCTACTTTTTTCCTTTTTTCTGTCTACAACAATAAAACAGTAAATCCGAATGATGGCTCTTGTATTCTTTACATTTCCTCGAAAGACAGCGACAAGACAGCGAAAAACACATACCCATCTACCTCCGAAATGGATTCAGCTCATCAAACCGAATTAAATATGTATCACCATAATGTACACATTTTTATCAAATAAAAAATAATTTTAGTCATATATGGATTGCATTTTGCAAAAAGGAACCAAGAGCATTTTAATGTCGCTAAGACTGTGCAACTTCTTTTACCTTGCAAACGTAAACTAATCATCTAATTCAGTTGTATATTTACTTCCAAGAAACAATATATTCCAGAAGAAAATTACCCGGGTGATTATAATTTTTTGCATGATTTTAGTAATTTTTATCACGAAGAATATAAGTTGCACGATCCTAGCAACATTGGAATACTCTTGGTCCCTTTTTGCAAAATACAATCCGTTTCTGAATATTGGTTCATTGTTAAAAAACAGGAAACAGTTCTTGATACTTTTAAAGATATTTTAATCCATTCGAGAGTAAAGTTTGTTAAAAAATTGTATTTTATTTAAAATGTGCTTGCTGAACAATTCACCCGTTTGTTTCTTTCAAATTTTGAAGTATAATTTTGAAGTATTTTTTAGATCTTCGAGGGTGCAAAAAAAAATGCATTTGAGAATGAACTTTTTAACAAAAGCTCATGAACTCAGATTCTTTAAACTATTCTGTGAAACCTTCCTTTTTAATTAAATGTTGCCTTAGTGTGGAAAATGCGCTATTTGAGTGACAACTTTTTCAAATGCTTCTTCCGGCGCATGATAATGACTCGCGTTAATTGGTTTTAATTTCGGCCTGTTAATGACAAGAATAATTCACAGCTGCGAGACACTTGCCTCATTCAGGTATTTAACGTAAATAAAATTTGAAAAAAACAAGTGTAAATATACATCAAGCGTGTATTGTTTCAACCCGGTAAATCATTTTACCTCAAACGAATTTACACGATAAAATAAAGAAAACTAGTGCAAGTCATGCATTGAAATTTACAGAACGTTATTCACCGCGAATGAGCACTCGATAAAATTGTCGATTAATGATGATTTTTGCCTCGAAAAAGTGAAATATTTTAAACACATTGAAACCTTGAGATTGAGAATGGTATACTTGTACTTTCACTATCAGATAATTCTTTGCTTTCACTGCTTTTCATCTGGAAAGGAGATTGATGGCGACAAAAACTACAATTAGTGTGAGTGAAGAATACTATGCGAAATTTTCTCACTATAGTGACACCACGCAAGGCAGTTCCTATGATGCAGCTCTAAGGAAAAACGTCGTAGGAACCTTTGGTAGGAACACCAAATTTATTCTGATCAAATGCGCATTTTTGCTATCCTTGAGATCTTCTTATTTTTTCAGAGAATTTTTGCGAAATTCATCCTCGTAATTCTGAAAATTCAAGGGAACATATTTATAACGTTTCTCCAGAAGAGATATTTATTCAAAAGCAATTTGACGACACCTGCATTAGTATACGGCGTTCTTCCTTAGCACGGCAATACTCCCTCCTATCCATGCCGCCAAATAATAAAAATTGGGACTCTGACCAGCAAAAATAAGTGAAAATCTCATCCGGTTTGCAAGAATCACGACCCAATCGGGCGATCAGAACATTTTCTGCTGCATTCCACAGGTGAAAGAAAAATATTAATCTTTTTTTGGATGGGCGTTGGACTCAGGATTTTTGTCGATGCTTCATATTGCCAAATGGACGCTTTTTTCTTCAAATTTTCCGAAATTGAATTCTTAGAGTGGTCAATGAAAATTTAGCGTGTTGTATTGACATCACATAATGCGATTAGGTGACTGGTGGGAGAGAATCATTTTAGTTTGAAATACATTTCTGCCAAAATGATTCCCTTGAAATCGAATGCGATTTCAAATACATCCGGTAACTAAATAAAGCAAGGAAGCAAAACAAAGTAAGGTCTTACAAAGAAATTTTCATTTATCGGTACTTTTTTGTCTACATCATGAAATGAAAGGGCACATGTACCACCAGATATTAATTATTCTGAACTTTTTATAGAAGTACATCCCAGCAAGAGGGTGATACATACTGGTACTGGAGAGTACATACTGGTGATATTTGAGGATGAACAACATTGGCTCATCTGTGTAACTATGTCAAAGCAATAAATATTTTTATTCTCTCAGACTTGCAGGGAAGTATGCATTTTTCCTCTCCTAATAATGAGGGTAAAAGATGAAATTAATATAGTTAAGTCAATCACGCGAAGAAAACGGGTAAAAGTGCGTAACTTCGAAAATGGCGTAAAAGAATAGAGAGAGTAACTGATATATAAAAAAGAGAAACAGAATTTTAAGTGAAAGGCTCACTTGACTATGTATCCTTAAAATTGTGCGTTTGTTGCACTTGCATGTATGAATACTTCCCGAAGTCGAGATTTTTTTCTGGTCTTGGTTTTTTTTCTATTCATTTACGCATTTTAAAGGGCGTTACTTACTTTTTGAAGCTATTTTTTCTCTTCGTAACTTTTCGCACAAAGCTACTGTTTCTGAACTCTGGTAAATTTTACAAAATACCTGCAGAGAAAAACAAGGGCAATAAAGTTTCTCAACAAAAGACCGCCTGACGATCTAAAAATAGGCATTCCACAGTCTCACGTAACTTGCAAGAGCAAAATTGTCATGCTGAGGAAGAATGCCGTATAACCATCAAGACGTTGCCAAATATATCATCTGTTAAAATTCGTATTTTTAAGATAGGTATTTCATGCACTTAATTTTTTAAATTGACTAGTATTACAGATTGAAAATTAAATTAATTTCTGAAAAAAATTCAAAGGAAAACACGTATAAATTTTCGAGACAGTTCGGGATTCTCAGGGGAAACTTGACGACGTCCAAATGCTCATATGTAGTTTTTCATTAGCACGCGCAGCTTTTCTTTCCCCTTCTTTCCGAAGGGGAAAAAACATTCATTGCTGGGTTTGATTCGAACATGATGCGCAGTTGCCAAACAGACTCCGCAATTTTACGAATTTGGTCCATGAAATAGCTTCTCTGCATGATCTCTGTTAATGTGCGTGCCCTTCCCTTGATTCTTACATGAAGAAAACAATACGTCTCCAAAATATATTCAGAATCTACTTTTTCTCAAAAAGTGCCACGGAAGAAGAAAGGGATACGTAGTTAGCAGAGAGGCTATCAGAAAAGATTTATGATAAAATTGAAATTGCTGTGACATTCAAAGAGTCTTAAAGAAGAAAACATAAAGATAGAGGAATTTTTGAAAGTAGAGCGTGCACGCCTCACTAAGGTTATACGTATCATCAAAGAAGATGAATTTTTGTAAACTCCGAACAAATTAGTGAAAAACGCTAAGAAATTTCCGAGTAGAAGAATACGTATTCTTTTTATAACAGCTAGATGCAAGAAAATTACAGTTTTCGAGCTTGGTAAATTTTAGTATGCTAATTGACGATAGACGAATTCACAATGGTATTATGAGCCTAAACATATAGGGCAGTTTTTTATCATCTTGGAAATTACTGTTTTGTCGCTTAACTACTGCAGCTTTCCACATTAGATATCTACAGTGGAAAAAAACACATTGGATCTAGAGTCCAGACTCTTGAAAACATTGACAAGAAAAAATACTCTTGATTCAATCGGATTTTTGCTTGAATCAAAACGAAATCCGCTTAAATTCAGAGGCTTGGTTCTTGATTTAAGCTTAAATCTGATTGAATCAAGAGTACT
Source organism: Bemisia tabaci (assembly GCF_918797505.1). Lineage (NCBI taxonomy): Eukaryota > Metazoa > Arthropoda > Insecta > Hemiptera > Aleyrodidae > Bemisia > Bemisia tabaci. The sequence goes on along the minus strand of NC_092794.1, from coordinate 17,640,962 downwards.
TTTTCTTGTCGATGTTTTTAAGAGTCTAGACTCTAGATCCAATGTGGTTTTTTTTCCAGTGTAGTTGCGGGTTGAATGTAAGAAGCGTTCCCTCGCTACCAACTGAGCGTCTAAAAGACAAAATCTGCCACTCGGATTTTCATCTCAGTGACTGGATCTTTTAGATGCTCCTCCAGAATCTGGCAAAGTCTGATGATTTCCTGAGTGTTCTAGTTCGTTATGCCGATTTTCAATGGGCTATGGCAGCTATGTCGGGCGTGATTATGAAGGGCGTGGCCCTCGGCCGATGGGCGAAGTGTCCTGCGGGCTGGTCGTTGCTCGTTATTACCGGACCAACGTAGGTATTAGCGGACGACAGGCTGGGTGGGTGCGAAATTGCGGCCGTAAAAAGCGCCGCGTTCCGTTAGGGAAAAACGATCGCGGTTACGAAGACCGAGAAGAAAATTCGACCGGCGGTAGCTACCGAGTGTCGCCACTGTCAGCGGAGAACGCGCTGCGTCAGTTCGGAGAGAAAACTTGTCTTGAGGAGGGAGTTGTAGACAGGGTTGCTGGCGTGAAATGGAAAATATGAAAGATTGGAAATTTCCATGAAATATTTCATGAAATTTCACGGACTGTGAAAAATTTCATATTTTTCAGGGATTAGAGTCTGCAACCCGCACTCAAATACACAAAAATAAACGACAGACACAATTTTTACATTTTGCAAAACATGAAAAGGAACTGGTATTTTTCAATAATTTTCTTAAATTCCTGAAATTTCATGAAATATTTCACATGAAATTTCAAAATTGTATTTTTCATGAAAAATTGCAACCCTGAACCGGTTTCTCTGAGGAACTGCCGTCCTCAGCGAAAACGCTGAAACTGTACATTTTAGATTTTTACAGCTTCTTACCGACGAAGTGTTTCATCACCAAAAAACCAAAAACTTGTCCTCCTTAATGGACAAATGGACCGAGTTTAACAGAAAGGAACCAAGCCACATCAGCTATTGCCAAGTTTAACGGGCAATTACATTTTTTATGAAAGAACGTATGTTCGGATTTCTTTGAAAATCTTAAGGAATTTGCTTCGTACCATGGAGAATTTTCACTGAAATTTGCACGAAAATCCGCATAACCGTTTTCATGTAAAAATAAATTGCCCGATTAAATTTGGCAATAGCTGATGTGGCTTGGTTCCTTTCTGTTTAACGTGGTCTAAATATACTGTCCTGCTAGATAAGAACGCCGTGTGAACCTTCAGACGTTGCCAATTTTCATCCGATAAAAACCGAATTTCCTGAGAAAATTGCGAAGATTATTTTTCAACATTTTCGGACAATTTTGTACGCAATTCAATCTAAAATATCTGAAAATTTCAAGGAAAAATAAGCATGTACGCTATCAAAAATACATGTTTCATCAAGGGCAAGTTTGGCAACTCTCGAAGGTTTATACGGCGTTTTTTCTCACCTCGGCAGTATATACAAGGTACGAAATCGCCCTTGGGAGGTGGAAGGGGTGGACTGCGAAGTGATCAGGGAGCGCAACCCCTAATTTTCTTGATAATAACAGCTATAATTCATGAACTATATGTTTAGGATCTAGACGATACGTGTTGAAAGAAGTATGGCAAAAAGAGGAAAACGAAATGGGCACTGAATCAGTATTAATCTGATTCTATGACAAAATCTACATATCTGAGTCCCGCATTAATCTCATCATCTCGTTTTAGTTTTGCCACTTTTCAGAGAGTGGCACCATTCAAATCAACGTTTTAATTTCTTCAAAATGGACCAAACTGGTGGCATCAATGACTGCCGAGAGCATTACGCCTGGGAAACTTCTTCGTGCATCGTGACAATCATTAATCCATTCATTTTCAACGGAGACTTTAACGCAAAGGTAGGAAAATAAGCGCATCGCGGAAATGGAATATAGTCACTCATATCATACTTCATATTGAAAAATCATATGAGTGCGCTTGAGGGGGAGTTAACTGCGAAGCTGTCAGGGGGTGTACCACTTAGTTTTTGGATAAAACTCCCGCGTTCATGAAATGTTTTTAATGACCCTCAATAAAATTACTCGAATATAGAGTCAAGTACTTTGATTTGTGTTTTCCTCTCACAAAGCGTTACTCAAATTCGTTCGAAATTTACATTAAAAAATACATATTTTACTCGATCCTGCAAAGGGTGGTTTTTAAAAAAATGTGTTGGCTCGCTAAATAGATTTCAGTACATCAGCAGTAGAATGCATAGTGAATGAGCAACTTAAAAATTATTTTAGGACGAAGGATACACAGGCATTTAATAAATGAGACAAATACACTGAGAAGTGGCCCGAATACTATATGTAACAGTTTTGTTTCAGTTTTGTACTGGTACTCGTTAGAGTTAAAAGATTTATTTTTGACTGTAATTATAATCTTTGGAACTTCTTGGCTTTGATTTCCCCGCGAAATCGTGTGGACCCAGCACCATTTCTCCACCTGGTTGCAATAAATTAATAAATGGACCGCGTTAAACAGAAAGGAACCAAACCACATTAGCTATTGCCAAATTTAATCGGCTAATTAAATCTTTTACATGAAAACAGTTGTGTGGATTTTCGTGCAAATTTCAGTGAATTTTTTCCATAGTGCGAAGCAAATTTCCTAACATTTTCAAAGGGATCCGCACAAACGTTTTCTCGTAAAAAATTAAATTGCCCAATTAAAATTGGCAATAGCTGATGTGGCTTGGTTCCTTTCTGTTAAACGCGGTCCAAATGTAGTTTGTCAAAAAATCTTTGATATTTTGCTCATTACTAAGCTTGTCAAAGCTGTAAAATTTGTGTGTAAATCCACGGTGAGCGAGCATTTTCAGTTTGTTAATGATCAAATACGCAACAATGGCCACTGCGCTTTGGCTCTCATACTACAATGTAGGTCTTTCCTTGTTACTTTTAGGAACGAAACTAAAGGTAACATGGTTAATGACACAGAAAAATATTTGATGACGCAAGCTTGGCACACTTCACTAATTTGATCAACCAATCATTTCCGCGTCGCTAAATCATGATCATCTTTTCACTCAATGATAGATCAGTGGGCAGTGGTGGGCCGCCCGGCCACCTCCTCCTTGTTGTCAGTTTATTTTGGCGCAAGTCTGAGTGTTTACTCCCACGTTCTTAAACCCTTCTTTATCTCTAATTAGGTAATTATGACGAACGAGATAAATTATCCCACGTTTTGACTGTAGATTTGTGATCATTAAAGGAAAAGATTGGGGCAGGGTTGTCATTTTTAATTTATATTCTTTAACTATCATCACACATAACCCTAATATTCACGCAGTACACGCAGATCAAGTCATCTTGTCCAAAACTTAGTCTATAATTTATTGCCAAGCAGTATTTTTTAGATTTTACTTTAACCCGGTCCGGATTAAGGGCGGTTCGGCGCCGTTGGCAATTTTGCAAGTTGGCAACACTCTTTAGCCTCCATTTAATTCCATTAAAAATATCAATTTAGGTGCCCACCAAGAATCGATTGTTTTGCATACATTACAATGGAAGAAAAACAGTGTTGCCAACTTTCAAGAATCGCAACATCGCGGCGCACTAGGGGCCTTCGCGTCAGGTTAAATGACGGCAGAAGCTTCAAAATGAGAGGAGAGAAAAAAATTAAAATTGAATGGAAAGGAGAATGAAGAAAAAGAAAACAATGAAGCAAAGGTGGGAAAAGGGTCGGTTTGAGTAAGGTTTTATCTATATCAATGATTCATGGGACACCTTTCGATATAAGAGAAAAGAAAAAGCTCTGAAGGATGAAAACTTTTATTCCAGATGAATAAAAATATCGCGAGGGTAATGACTCCCTAAGATTCTGAGAGTATTCTAACGTTTGATCTATAATATTTAAGTTCACTGAAAATCTGCGCCTTTTTTAACCAAATTATCTTTTGGGAGAGGCGCCAAATGTTCGATTCTAGTTGTAATGTTATTTCAGCATCACAAATTATTATTGAACATCGAATTCGAAATATTTTAAAGACTGTCTCAAAATCCTATGGACATTCCTGGATAAAAGAGTGAAATCCACCTAGGAGTTTTCCGTGCGGGTATCCACAGCAAAGGAGAGTACCCGGTCAAGAGGATCCACGAAGTGCTGTGGTATACATCGGAAACGACAATTTCGATTTCGAAAAGCTGTTTTGAAAACGCCTTCAAGTGCGGCGTGATACTTCACGCATTCCGGAGAGTACGAATAGTTGAATCATTGCGCCTTAGTAATGCGACGGAAGATCACAATAGAATTAGCCTTCATTCACGCTGACCTTGGACGTTTTGATTGATATTCTTGCAGTTGTGCATGCAAAGTTAAAGTGCGCTTCAGCTAGAATTGTATTGAGAAATGAGTCATTTTATAGGAGAGCTAAAAAACAAGTGTTAAGAAATGAAACGAAAAAATAGGAACTAAAACAGGGCCGCATTAGCGCTCAGGATCCCAGAAAGTTGAAGGGATTAAAAGGCCCATTCATTGCGGGTGTATACTTTAAATAAAGGGGTCCTTTAAGGTAACCCGCTTAATCTGATTCTGAACTTGAGTTGACATTTGAAAACAAAAATAGGACAGAAAAAAAATTGTATGAGAGCTAGTTGTATCAAGATGAGCGTCTTCCGTGATCCTAGTCAAATATTGGTAGTTACAAGCAAAAAAATGCGCTTTTTCGCTGATTGCAACGTTGCACACCTGCACTTGTGTTCCGCTTTGATTTATTTATTTTAGTTTCGAAGGCAAACAACAGTGTTTCTCAAAATTTTCCGAGAATTTTCCCAAATCGTTTCACAACCTAATTTTGCTGTGATATTTTTTATGGATGGCCATGGATGGGCAAAAGAGCCAATTTTCCTTCGATTGCACCGTTGAAAAATGCACATCTCCATTCATTTTTTGGTGTTTGTTTATTCTTTTAAGAAGTCAAACAAAAGTTTTTCGCATAATTCTTCGCAAATTTTCCAAAATTATTTCACAACAGAGGATATCGTGGCGATCTTTTCGGTTACTTCCCTATTCTTTTTTATTGAATGTAGTGATGTGTAATGTGGGATTTCCGATAATCCGAAATTGTGCAACGTTGCAATTAAGATACATATTTTTTGTTCAACTAAGATAAAAATAGGAAGCAGGTTCAATATGTTGAAGCGATGTCCTAGTTTTGCGACGCTGCTTATTGCGCCGTGCCGTCTGCTATCGCAGGGTACTTGAGCATCGCAGGACAAAACGCCTTCAATCCAGCTAGCCGCAATATGGACATCCTCCGTGGTCGAATAGTTGTATGAAGAGCGCCTTCCGTGCGATCCTAGTCAAATATTAATGGATACAAGGAAAAACCTGGTTTTTCTCCGAAACCAACGTTGCTGATCGACACTTATGTTCCATTTTACTTTATTTACTTTATTTTAGAAGGCAAACAACAGTGTTTCTCGAAATTTTCCGAGAATTTTCCTAAATCATTTCACAACAGAGGATTTTGTGGCGGATTTTCGAGGATTTTTCACCGGGGGGAAAAGAGCAGATTTGACTATGTTTTGCATGCAATGTTAGCATGCAATTAATTTTTATAAATTTTGAGAATGTCATATAGCGATGTCCTAGGTTTGCAACGCTACTCGTGCTAAAACCTCTTATGACAAGCAAAGCATACTCTATTAATAATATAAAATTATGAATAACGCGTAAAATGCATGACGCCTGAGGCGCGAAGCCCTTCGACGGGTTGAACCGCGCAGTGGTCAAGGGGCGTACCCCCTAGTAATCAGAAAAAAGAGCATTACTTTCGATACCGTAAGACTATTTTTCTGCTTGTAATCATGCAACGGTGGTCAAATCACGGCGCTCAGACGCAATCGGTCAACGCGAAGACTTCCTCGTTTGAGACCTTGGCCGTGTTCTCTTATTGTCTCAAACCGCAAATGCTTTCACCTCGTCTTGCGCTTTTTTTCTTGCTTTTCGCGTACCGCATAATGCTGAGCAAACTCTCTGCCAAAATAACCTTTTATAGACAGCATTAGAATGTCCCTTTCGTTGTGAGGTTTTATTCAGCACAACAGGTATTTAATATTGAGGTCAGTCACACCGCAAAGGTGTGTTTATTCGTCGGGCGGCTGAGGTCGTGCTGACCCTTTGCATCTGCATTGCATTTAATTATCTCTTGGAATTGAATCAATGAGAACAAAAACGCACTAACTCGAAAAAATGAAAATAATCAAGACACACACAAAACTGCACAGTAGGTGAAGAACTAGTCTAAGAAGAAGATTTTTGGTTTCAAAGGACAAGTACGAAAGGATTCTTTAAAGGTCCGAGCTGGAACAGATGCACTTACTTGAATGACCTTTGTGAAATTTGACTGTCTTTAATGAAAATTAAGCATTTTCGAGTTACAGAGTTGGTGTGTTTCCGTTCTCACCGATTCAATTTTGTTCCTAGCTTCTTCTGACAAAAGTTAAGAAGTTTACCTCAAAGAGTGGGCTAATTTTCTCAAATTTGTGTTTTTTCTTTTTTTCTAATTTTTTTTTTTAAAAATAAAGAAAAAAAGAAGAAAAGAAGAAAAAAACCTATCTGACCTCTGTCACGTTCTGGGGAATGGACGGCATTCCTTCATCGTCACAGGGAGATATGGGAACAACAATTGATCACAAATCTTCTCCAGTCTTTGCAGTTTTGAAGTTTTTGCGTATATTTATCCCCCCCCCCCTCCTCCCTTCAAACAAGGGGTTTTGTAATTTTAAAGAAAGTTGGGACTTTGGGAGGAGTTCTTTTGGCATATTGCTTCGGAACTCTCAAAGAGTAGAAAGGGTACGAGTACCTCACTATTTTGACGTTATTTGAACTATTTCTGCCGAACGGAACTATGTGCATTATGACTTGAGCCCTGTAAAGCATATACCCTTATAGGTCTTAGGGCTTTTGTCTTAATGCACATGGTTCCGTTCGGCAGAAATACGTCCATTTATAGAGTTAAAACGTAATTGTTTGCCCCTCCGTCTGAAATATTTTTAAAAATATTTCTGAGATAATCGGATTCATTGCAAATTTTTCAATCGCTAAATGAAAATTTATATTCGACCCTGGACTCCCATAATCTACGTTCACGTATTCCGTGAAAAGCGCACTATGATTTGCGAATTAAATTTGGGATTTATAAACCCAGGGTTTTGGATTTCATCGTGACCTCGTGTGGACCTCTGCGAAGAAAAGAAATGACGATAATCCTCACAGCAAGCACATAAGTACACATTTTTGTCGTGTTCGAGAGTAAGAGTTTTATACCGTGGCATAGGTGAAACTTGTGTAGGAGCGGCGATCTCCTCCGAGGCACAGAGAGACACTTAGTTACGCCTTCATTTTCATGAGCGGCACACAGCATAACAAGCTTCGTCGACACGATTAAGGACGGCAGTACAATGCAGGTTGAAGAGTTTAGGGCCGAAACTCCGTAGCCACCAATGCATTAAACCGTAACTTCTTCTCATTGTGAATTTTCTCAGTATTTTGACAAAATTTAAATGCAATGTGCATGTTTTATACACTATGCATTTGTGTTTTACATAAGTATTCACGAAAAATTTACCAACTTGGTATAACTTTCTCTGACTGTAGCTTCTCTTAGCCAAACTATGTTTTTTTTTTTAAAGACGAATAAAAAATCCGCCGACCAATATGGACATAAATGAAAATAAAAAAACGAAGTCCTATTGATATGTGCATAACGAAGAAATCACCTATTGTTAACATCTCGCATAATTTGGATAACCCTATCGAAGGCAACTCTTACATTCATTAGCTGCAGCATAATGAAAAGTTAAAAATAATCCTGTTACAAACTGAATTAAAATTACAAGCACTAATAGAAATCCATTTCTGAAATCACAAAAAATTTTATTTTGAGGAAATTTTTCAGGTCAAAAGGGGAGGGGCAGATCCCCCACCTCCGCTACGCTTACGGCCATAAAAGTATCATTGCGGCCATTTCATGAGACCAATGAAAAAACCGCACACCAATGAGCCTTATCCTTTTCCAATCTCTTTTTGTGGGTGTACTCTGCCGTGCTGAGAAAAAACGCCGTATGAGCCGCCGTAATCACACGCTGAATTTAAGAGCTGAATGTGGCTTGAATGTGGAGGTCATCGGTCCGATTCCTCAATTTTGTGCAATTTGAACGATTCTCAGCGACCATCGGATAATGTCCAATGTCTTTGATAATGTCGGATTTGTCTGAACTATTCGAATAGATTTGATACAGATCTGAATGAAAATAACGCGATTTTGCGAAATTTCAGCTGTTGAGCGATGACTTTTGACTTCCATATTCAGCTGCCAAATTTAGCGTGTGATTCCGGCATGAGGCTGAATAGAGCCTTCTAGGATCCAATTAGATTAGGATTAGGAATTAGGAATTAGGAGGCGTGTTGCAACGAGAAATGTACGCAAATGCACCACTGCAACGTATTTACATAGTTTTACATGGATCGTGTGCAATTTTCGAGAAAAATCATATTGGGTGTAGGAAGATTGGCAGCAAGTGCGGTTGGTTGTAATAAGTTGATAACCAGGTGATAACCGTCCAAAGTTGGCAATAACTCCCCCTCTCCTCCTCAAAAACCAATACATAGCCCCGCCATTTTTGGGTCCTAATAAGTCCCTCCATGGGGCCCAGTGGCCATCCTCTCCCTAAAAAGGTAGTCTAGTTGCGAAGGTCGTTGGCTCCATAGGAGGCCGGGGCGGAGGGCGAGGGGAGAGGGTATCGGGGGCGCATCCTGATTCCGCGGCTCCATTTTACGTGTTCGAGTCGAAATCGTAATCGGCACCGTAATCGTAATCGTAATCGTAATGACTGCCGAGCGCGGGCTGCCGTTGCCCGTTGCCCGTTGCGAGTGCGGGAGCCAAGTCCGGGAGAAAGTACGTGCTCTGCGACCCAACGTCCGTCGACTCAGTCTCTGGATGCTGCCCCCTTGCCGAAGTTACCGGGAACCGTTTGTTTATTAGTATTTAAATACGATGCGCAGCGCTGACGTGCTAAGGAAGAACGCCTAATGGACCTTCCAGAGCTGCCTAATTTCCGCCGAAAAATGTTTAATTCTGAGGAGAGTTATGAATACTTTTCCTCGAAAGTCTCAGGCACTTAAGATCAACTTACGAACAAAATTATCTGATGAATTGAAAGAGAAATATTCATGAATTTTCCTGAAAATTAGTGATTTGTCCGAGGAAATTCGGCAACGCCTGAAGGCTCATGCGCCGTTTTTCCTTAGCACGGCAGAGCGGGGAAGTCTTTTTACAGGAATCTTAATGTGGCCGCTGCGGATGGAAGTTTGTTACTCAATCGCCAAGACGGACAGTGCGGGGGACCTGGCAGAGTTGCCGTCCATTATTGTTGAATAGTAATTTATTTAGATTTATTTTCAGATTAGATTATAATATACTCAGTATACTGACCAGCCAAAATCCATAAAAACTTTATTACTTAGCACTTGAAAATGAAAATTGCTCTTTTTTATCCTACTATTCCCATATTTCATGCTCCCAGAAATTTCAAAATTTAATTCTCTGTTTCTTTTTAATCCCAAAATCGAGCAGCTAAAATCCCTAAAAACTTCAATACTCGGCACTTAAAAATGTAAATTGTTCTTTTTTTATTCTACTATTCCCGTAATTTATGTTCCCAAAAATTTCAAACCGTACTTCTCTGTGCCTTTTTAATCCGAAAATTAAGGGGCTTGGAGGGTAAGGCGCATACGTGCAGTTTTTTTAAAAAAATTTAGATATTCATGATTTTGACCAAAACTAGTCGTGAAGTACATTCTATGAAAAGTTCAAAACTAAAATCGAACTTTGAAGCATCAAAAAAAGAGTTTAATCTTCCTTTCCGTCGCGGTCGTAATAGCCATTTGATGCTCTGGAGCCTGATAACTAGGCAATATTATTTTTCGAGTACATATATTGATGAACTAAACAGATCAATCATTACACTTGATCATTATATTGCCAATGGAAGCAATCATAATAAAAAGGGTTGTCTCAATCATATGTTGTTTAAAGCAAACATGGGTATTTTCTTTAACTGTAGCCAAACGCTCTATTCCTATAAAATATCTTCTTGCACCGAAACCATTTTCAGGGTCTTGTATTCTCTTTATTTTAATTCTATACAATTTTGAACGACTCTTAATTTTAATAGAGGTTCTTGGACCCTAACCTGTAAATCGCATACCTTAATTACACACCGATGATGAAAGTAAAACTAAAACTAGCAAAAAAAGAAAAGAAAAAAAGTGCCTACCAGTCTGGGACGGAGGTAGTGCAAAAATCTCTTAAACGTTTAATTCAACGCAGGAAAACCCACCATTTTTAGTTTGTGCATGACATCATGCGTAATTTTTTTTAAATCGGTTTGAAATATTGTTGATGAATATTATGTAAAAATATTACTTAGACATTCTTCTTTCGAAGAAATAAAGGAAGAGTTAAAGATACTGCAGTGCAAATACGTGCTTTCTAGCTGACTTCCACCCTCAATTTTCATCTTAAAAATATAAATACAAACTGCGTGGATAATGTGCATGATTACTTGGAGCCACATTTTTTTCTACGCTTTTCCTAAAATTTCCCTAAATATTAATTTTTTTTTATTTGAACAAGATCTGACAACAAGCAGATCAAGATCCGGGTTCGGTCCCCTCTCTCCCTCCCATGACTCACGAATCGGGAACTGACACTTGCACTTGCTCGCCGATCCGCGTGGGTGGATAAAGCTCCTTGTATCACCGCAACAGTGTTGCCAAGCAATGGTTTTTCGCCCATTTACCTTCTGAAGTCATTTAAATCGATGCAAATTTTGCGACAACCCTGGACCAATTCAACTTTGAAAGCATTAGAAATACCACGTCATGACTGAACCTTCAATGACGGAGAAATATTTCATGTTTTTGTCATGAGAAGGTTCAAGTCCATATTTAAAGGGAGAAAAAATTGCCAACAATGATGTTGCGCCATGAAAAAGTTTTGTCATGACGTATAAGAAAAACTTTTGTAGAAAGCACCTGTAGACGATTGGCTCAAACAGTTGATTTCGAGCAGAATTTGCAATATTTGAGGTGGCGCCACATTTAAGGAAATCTGCAGCAGGAGTAGGCACCTTTGAGGTAGCAAGTAAATATTGCTTAAGTACTGATTTCACGTCGAATTTTTGGAACAAAACGGAACCAATACGCCTAAATGCACATTTCAAACGTTTACTCTCAATTTTTTTGGAATTAAAGCTGAAAGTATGCGAACGTGAAAGTAACCGTTCAATTTGAAAAGGAATATCTTGCGGTTCGCCCACCTCCAGCTTGATTTGAACGAAATAGATTCTCCTAGGTGTTACAGCTTTAATAAATCTCTGGCGTTATGAATCCTTCATTTTGCCGAAAATCTAGAAGCTGTAACATATAGCAAAATGTATTGATTTGAATGATATGAAAGTTAGTAATGAGTGCCATAATAAGCCGAAATCGGATGAATTGTATGAATCGTGAAAGTTTCTTATAAGCATTTTCCTCTAAATCCAGAATCTGTGCAACACAATGACGCAGCTGCACGAGTAATAGTAACGTGTTTGTACTAAAATGCATTTTCTATAGGTTTTTCGTCCGGGAAATTACATGATACTAAAGGGGGTACGTCCTCTGTCTGACCCCCCGAAGCGCTTCGCATCTTAGGTTTTATGCATGTGTTGCACGTTACTCTTATGATCGTGAATTGAATTGAATTAAATGGAATCGATTTGAATCAAATTGGATCGAATTGAATTAAATTGAATTGAATCAAATTGAATTGAGTTTTGAGTTTTGAGTTTTGAGTTTTGAGTTTTGAGTTTTGAGTTTTGAGTTTTGAGTTTTGAGTTTTGAGTTTTGAGTTGAATTGAATTGGATTGGATTGAATCAAATTGAATGGAATTGAATTGCATGGAATTATATTGAATGGAATTAAATTGAATTGAAAAAATACATCAAAGATGCACCCATTTGACACTATGACTGTTTCATGAGCTTCGCTCTCATCATGAAATCAAAATGAAGCTACGAATAACGCGTACAATCACCATCTCGCGTCGATTGATCATCTTGAATTTTCGAAAAATTAGTACAGATTTCAACGTTGCCGACGCAACCCTTGACTCCCCCCTCTCACTTAAATGCATCCGTAACGCAGGCTCTGACCTACCCCCCCCCCCCTCCCCCTTACTTTGTCAAGCATTACGCATATTATACGAGCAGCCCCTTACTATCTTTTCCAAATCTCTCAATTTCAACCTTTAACCCAAAACATAATTTCCAAGACTACGGTGTAACTGATATCTTAGATTTTCAGTTATAAAATGCCTTTTACGGCAATTTTCTCATACAAACTCTGAGACAGTGCCTCGCGATGCGTTCCGTGGAGCAATGTCCTCGGAACTCCCCGCGACTCCGTCTTGAGAATGACTTGTTCGCCGGTGACCTCGCCGCGGTCTCGTGACCCGGTCCGTTCATTCATGGCGTCTAGCATGTTGTAGTCGCATTGCGAGCGTTGCCAAATCTCTCGTCAAAATATGATTTCACCGCAGAGATCCTCAGGCGAGAACCCGGGGACCTCCACGAAACGGCAAGGCTGGCATGACAGTGGTTCTCCTCTCCCTATCTGGGTCAATACTACGCATGCGCCACTGGGCTAGGGTTCCTCGAACCTGTAATCGCCCGGAATCCCCCACGGATCCCCTCCGCTTCGCGGAATCCCCGCGAGTTCCTCGGAAGCTCACCACGAAATTGGGCGGTTGATACCGTCGTTAAAAAACAAAATAAATATCATGTTTGAGGCTCAAGGTCTCGCGGGAATCCGCTGACGTTGAATAAGCAGGTGCGGTTGATATTAAAGCCGAAGTATAAGCAAAAGTCAAGGCACAAGATCCTTTTAGAGTCCCTTTATGGACAGAGTATATGGCCATTCGTATCTTGTAACTACAGGATAACTGTGCCGCTTTTTGATTGGTCGACGAGTTTTCAGGCTTCATGATGCTCTTACGGCCGTAAATAAACAAACAAGGTGGCGACCCGCCGTAACATTGATAAGAAGCTATAAAATTTGACAAAAATTTCAATCATACGGCGGTAACAATTTACAATAGCATATCTACGAATACCACATGAAAAACACATGAAAACACTGTTAAATCGCCTTTCGCCTTTATCATAGGAGGATGTAAAATGTGCATAACCTCAAACTTGCTTGCTGATAACATCCATTTTTTTTTGTTTATTTACGGCCGTAAGAACATCGTGTCAGCCTATTTTCTCGCGACCAATGAAAAACCGGCACAGAAATGGCCATACTCTGTCTATAAAGGTACTCTAGATACTTTTGCCCCCATAAATGATGATAAGATCTTATGAAGATACTAGGGGGTACGTCCCCTGGCAGCTACACTGCCCGATCCCCAAAAGGCGCTCCGCGGGCCCCCGTTTAGGACTATATCTCCAATCGATAGCGGTAAAACCGTGAAAATCGGCCCGAACTGCGACAAATGATGAAAATTTACATTGTTTAACGGAGGTTTGTCAAAATTGTATCGAGTGATATAACAATTAATGTGGATTGAATTTCAAAAATTTAAATAAAGAAGACTCGTCTAGTATCTGTCATCTGTTGATAGCCACAAACATCATGAAATTGGCCCAACGGCAGAACGAACTGTGACAAAATCTAACATTTTAGGGGGTCAGAGAGCCCACAGTAATGATTATAAACCTTAAAACAATATGTATGAAAAGAAACTTGTCTGAAAGGAGCTTCGTTGTTTTTCTTTCATTTTTGTGTGGAAAAGATGATAAATTGAAGGATGTGTTCATTCCAATTTGAGACCGTCATTTTTCCTTCTATTCTTATCGATTCGGCCTTTTTGAGAAGCCTTTTATTTCAAAGTTTTATTTCTTCATCCGACATACCTCTTGTATTAAATTTGTTTCAATGCCTTTGAGAGCTCACTTCCTGAAGGCGCAATTGGTTCTCGTTCTCTTCATTTATGCCCTCACGGAATGGACGAAGCATAAAGGTAGTTCATCAGATATGCACACAAACTTTCCGGTAAAGCGTGGAAAATGCGATCGAAATATAATTTTATTGACTTTAATTTTACATATTTATCAATGACTCTACTTCTGCTATCGATTCAATTGATAATGTATAAATATTAAGCGATATCCTCTAAAGCCTCTACGGTAACACGGTGTGCCTTCAAGGAGACTTAAACGCATGGGCAAGAAGCTAGAGATGTGCGCTCCAACTGAAAAGCCATCTGATCTGAATAGTTTCCAACATCTGCTCTTACCATTGGATCCCTATGAGAAATGTGTGATCGTATACCCCTCTCCCAATGAAAAATGTCTGGTCACGCCACTGAGATGGTCATACGTAAGCAGTAGCGTGGCGTTCTTTGCGAATTTTCCCCTTCCCTTTCTGGTGATCTCCTTGGAGCGCCTGAGGCGACCACCTCAAGTCTTCCATGCAACTATTTTAACTCCGATGTTGGTGTAAAGGTATCACACTTGATTGAAGGCGATTTTGGTTTGCAAATTTGGAGTCCCGGCCAAACCACTACTTAGATCTGGAAAATTGAGTAGACAGTTTGCCCCGCTATGGAAGAGCACAGTAAGAATAAATAGCTTCCAGAAGAAATTAATTTTATTTTGAGTTTGATTCCACGGCGTTTTTTAGACTGGTCACGTGATTATGTTCAATTTTCTTTGCGATGAATTGATTAATCTGTCACTTCAGTCTATGTAAAATGATCGATTATCAGAGAGTTTGCAACGAACACCTCACTGGAAAAAAAACACATTAGATCTAGAGTTCAGACTCTAGAAAACATCGACAAGAAAAAATACCATTGATTCAATCGGATTTTTGCTTGAGTCCAAACGAAATCCGCTTAAATTAAGAGGTTTGGTTCTTGACTTCAGCTAGATTCTGACTGAATCAAGAGTACTTCTTCTTGTCAATGTCTTTAAGAGTCTGGACTCTAGATACAATGAGTTTTTTTCCAGTGAGCTTAATAATCTATTATTTCCCATATTTTAAAATGGAAAAATATCGATTAGTCGAATAATCGAAAGTCGATTATTCTAACCTCGCCGTCGTCCACGAGACGATGACCAATGATGAGCTTCGCGTCCTCGATACCCGGATTTGAGTCCATCCACTCGGGTGACGGCGGCCAATCAGCGGCGGTGCAGAGTTTGACCCGGTTCTTGGGATGACCTTGAAACGCGAGGAGGAACCGAAAGGAGGCCCAGAATCAGCTGATGGCGAGCATCATGGATGCCGAGTCAAAAACCTTTGGCGCGGCGCACAATCGATGCCCACGGCGGGCGATCGTGGCCGGCTGGAGCCCCGGCGACATAACTCGGGGAGGGGGTCGCGGGGATGATGTAATCTTACGTAAGGCGCCCGGGAATTCCCTGCCCGCAACGATTCTCATTCAAACTCGCGGCCGCACGGCCCCCCTACGTTGCCGCACCGCCAGCTGCCCCCCGAAAACTAGTACGGTTTTCAGGGGATCCTCCCGGTTTGAAAGGGACGGTTTTGGAATCGCTCAATGAGGATAACTGATGGTTGCATTAACTGAAGTTAACTGATAAGATAGGACAATGTACACGTAGATAAGATAAGATATGGTATGACAAGATAAGATAAGATAAGAAAATAAGAGAAGATAAGAGAAGAGAAGATAAGATACACTGGAAAAAAAACACATTGGATCTAGAGTCCAGACTCTTAAAGACATCGACATGAAAAAATACTCTTGATTCAATCGGATTTTTGCTTAAATGAAGAATCAAGCCTCCTAATTTGAGCGGATTTCCTTTTGATTCAAGCAAAAATCTGATTGAATCAAGAGTATTTTTTCTTGTCAATGTTTTCGAGAGTCTGGACTCTAGATCCAATGTGTTTTTTTTTTTTTTTTTTTCCAGTGTAACTCGTCACCTTCCGGCCAAAGTATCACAAGCTCAATGCGATGTTTCAAAATTTCCACCGCCATTTTATTTTTATACAGAGAAATCGTTCAACGAAGCTGTCCGAAAAGTTCACCGAATTTTCTTCGTGCTACCGATGAAATTCAAAGGACTTCTCAAACAGATTCAACCAAAAATTTCTCTGTAAAAAAATTAAGTGGCGGTGGAAAGTTTGAAACGTCTCATGGCGCTTGTGATACTTTAGCTGGAAGGTGACGAACTGAGGTTGACTGATAAAATAAGGATTTAATGCACAAGTAGATAAGATAAGATAAGAAAATACAAGGTAGGGTAAGATAGATTCAGGTAAGGTAAGGGAGGGTAAAGTGTGGTAGGGTAAGATAAGGCACAGCACAGAAAAGTATGGTACGGTATGCGATAAGATCGGACAAGGTAAGTTAAAATGAGATCATATAAGCCAACCACTATTGAAGGTAGAATGAGAAGAAGAGTAGCAGAGTCGACCTAAAAGATAACTATAAGAGGAGATGAGTCAAAAGTCAGTTATCTGTTTAAAAGCGAATATTCAAAGTTCGATTTAGCAGTAAGGGAAAAATCTTCTTTAATGGAGAATTTTCCTTTTTTTAAAATTCCTTGATGAGCTTTCTCTCAGGAGGAAAAGTTTCCGTTGTAAAGCTGTCCTTTTTTTTTTTTTTTTTTTTTTTGAATTGATTAGTGTAAATTATGTTTCATCTTCTTTATTTTATTAAACTTTGTTCGGTAGAATTTTTTCTCGTTCCCTTCTTGTCCGTCAAAACACCTGCCTCCTTTTTGCCGAACTCTGCCTAACTGATCGAGATGAAAGAAAGTTTAAAGAAAAGGGCAAGCCGCTCGCTAAGATGACAACGCTGGTGCGCTTGTAACAATTTTCAATCACGAGGAACTAGGCAACGTCACTTGCTATGCCTCGTTTATGCGCAAAGCCCGGATTGTGGTCTTGGCTGCACCGGATCTATCCCATTCTTAGATTTTATGCATCTTCTCCTCTCTTCCCCCCTACCTCCTCCCGAGGAAGCAGAGCGGTGCATTAAACTGTCAGCTGGTGCATTCCTGTTGGTTCCGACTCCCTTACACTGGCTTTGAAGAAATCCACTCGCCGATGCTCCCAAAAATCATCAATGGAATCCTCGAAAAATATTCGGAAAAGAGTTTAAATGACCACATCATGTGTATAGCATGAAAATACCAGACGGTGAAGATTATTCTTGAGATTGCATCAGCTTAAAGGAAAAGAGAATACAACAAGTGGTTGATATTGGAATATTTTCAGCCGAAAAATGTGAAAAATTAAAAAATAATAGAGTTTTTGGACCTCTATAATCTTTGAAATACGCGTTCTTCAACTTCCAACGTTACGTCATTTTATATTAAGATTAGGGAAGGTACTATGTGGCCTGAAACATAATTATGTTGAGAATTCAAATTACGAACTAGTTATACGTATACTTCAATATAATTTGGAAAGATATATGTTGCCTCGACCAAATCAGTAGTTTAACCAGAAATTGTTCATGGAGAGGGGAGTTCTCGGTCACAAATTTCTTATAGGGGTCCAATGGTAAGAGCAAATGTTGGAAACTATTCAGATCAGGGGGCTTTTCAGTTGCAGCGCACATCTCTAGCTTCTTGCCCCTGCGTTCAAGTCTCTTTGAAGGCACACCGTGTTACCGTGGTTAAACTGATTTTTGTATATTTTGGGCTTTTGAAAATATCCCTTGGCATGTATATATTATTGAATTGACAACAGAAGGAGAGTTATCATTGAATATGTAAAATTAAAGTCGATAATCACACTGTCCACGTGTTTCGCAACTTTGAGACCATTTTTGATGTTATAGAAGACTTTTGGAGGAAACCAGCGGCTGTATCGAGTTCCTCTCAAAAATTTGCTCAAAGATTAAATATATTTAAATCGCAAATCCCTGTGACAAGCAGAATATTTATTGCATTGTTTCGATATCGCTCCGGCCAGTTTGTCTTTCAATATCAGATGATACAATGTGAGAGGTTTAAGAGCAGCAATTGCTGCGTGCGGAACTTGAAAAATAACTGTCAAATACTATACGCAGATCGTGCGCTCAGAAATGGATTTCAGACTTTTTTAAAATATACTGAACGTGATTTTTGTGCAATTTTACCCAACAGACCCATTATGATTGCAGCCCGCAATGTATTTTTTTTAGACCCCTACCATGAACATATCCATACAACTCGGGAAATACAAAAGACGTCAGAATCTTAGATCGCACCTGAAGCAGGTTTTCGGTTCGTCGTTCCTGGACTCTAGAAGAGCAAGGGGTACAAGTCCGCGCACTGTTGCGGAAGAATGATCTCAGAAACAGATCCGCAATGTTTCGTAAACAAACTCCACCATTCCGCTCCGTGGCCCAAATGGTTTGAACATCCGCGATCCTCACAAAATCCTTTATAGCATCCTATTATATGCGGTCGTTAATGATCATATAGAATCCTTTTCCACAGTTAATTACTCTTGCCTTGGCTTTGGAGATCATAGTCATCAATAAGTCTGTTTTGGTGCCTTAGAATGGTTCGTCGCGTACTTAAATTAATATTTTTTTCTTCCGTAAACAGAGATGAAGAGGCGCAGGCCCGCCACAAGGGGGGGGGGGTATACTGGGTCCCTGGTATCGGGGCCCGTGCTGCCCGTGAAAAACCACTACGAATTCACATGCACCCTGGTAAAAAGTGGCGATAAGAGCTGCGTTCCAAAATACCGTAGGAGTTCTTATAGCCGGCTGAAGATGGCTACAGAAAATCATAAAGCTGGCTGTAGAATGCAGAGAAAATCATACGGCCGGGCTATACGAAGCGATAAAAAATTATGCAGCCGGGCTATAGTTCCTAGAGCCGGGCTTTACACTTTATCGCGTGGCTGCATGTTCTCGATCCTCCCACAACCCGTCAGGAAGTTAATTGGCACTCCCGTATTTTATTTAAAAAACCCCTATCGCTACCCTTTCATGGGCGTCCCCTTCGTCTCCTCCCAGGAGGAACCCAATCAAGCAAAAATAACAACAACAACAACAACAACAACAACAACAACAACAACAACAAAGCAACAACAGCAACACATCAGCAACAGCAACAACAGAAACAGCAACAGCAACAGCAACAGCATCAGCAACAGCAAAAGCATCAGCAACAACAGCAACAACAACAGCAGCAACAACAACAACAGCAACAAAGACTCCGTATCCAAGAGGCTTTTTCCCAGTGCATGACTCAAAATATTTCAGGAATCATCAAGGAATGACCCGCAAAAATCCGCTCCGAACTTGCACACCTTGAAGACGCGACTCGGTGGGACCCGATTCCCGGTGAAAAATTTCCCAGGCGATCGACGGGGAGACCGCGAATCGGAGGGTCCTTGAGCGGCGCGACCCTGGGGGGTTCCCTGCGCAGGGAGCAGGACTCGGCGGTGTCTTACTTTCACTGGTTAAGTCATCTCCGGGGCCGGCGAGGAAGGAAGGAGCGTGGAAGGTGGAAGGAAGGGGCTCCGTATAAAACGCAGCTTCGGCTCTTGACTTGTAAACATACTCCCGACACCGGGGAGAAAGTGATATACCACCGCCAAGACCGACTATCGTGAGTTGCGCCGTGCTCGTCTGTGATAGTGATTGTGATTTTTGGTGCTCGTTACTGGATTAGAATTGGAGTGCCGATGAACAAGTAAGCCTTTTCCTTGACTTTCTATTTGTTTTCATTTCGATTGGACACGAAGGGGATGGAATTTTGGATCGAGTGATCCGCGAGTCCACACTGGAAAAAAAAACACATTGGATCTAGAGTCCAGACTCTTGAAAACATTGACAAGAAAAAAAACTCTTGATTCAATCGGATTTTTGCTTGAATTAAAACGAAATCCGCTTAAATTAAGAGGCTTGGTTCTTGATTTAAGCTAGATTCTGATTGAATCAAGAGTACTTTTTCTTGTCGATGTTTTTAAGAGTCTGGACTCTAGATCCAATGTGTTTTTTTTTTCCAGTGCACAGAGAAAGAAGACGAAAATACGGATAGTTACTAGAAAAATTTTAAAAAAATTCTTAAGAACACTCACTTGTGACGATTCTTTAAATTAACTAGCAGACGCATTTCGGGCATGCGGCCCATCATTAATTTAAAACATCATCGCAAGTGAGTGTTTTTTAAAAAAAAATTCAAGTTGTTTTATTATCTTAACTTGTGCGGAAATATTGCTCCCTCTTTTATAAAAAGTGACTAGAACACTGGAAAAAAGTCTCTTGGATCTGAGTCCAGACCTTTAAACAATTTGACAAGAAAAAGTGCTCTTGATTCAATCGGCTTATTGCTTGAATCAAAAGGAAATCCGCTTAAATTGAGAGGCTTGGCTCTCGATTCAAGCAAAAATCCAATTCAATCAAGAGTACTTTTTACTGTCAAACTTTTTGAGAATCTAGACTCTGGATTCAAGAGACTTTTTTCTCCAATGAAAAAGGCTTAGAGTACACCTACATCGAATGAAATATACGTCCGAATGAAAATATTGAATAAAAAGTTCAATAAACTTTTGGAAATAGTTTCTAGGTTACTGAAGTATACTGTAAGAGACATGCCTACCTTTACAGTCCTTTGGAAGGTATAGGAGTTATGTTAAAAAATGTTACTAGGTGACATATTCATCATTTTATTTTAAAAAAATGCATCTAAAATTACAAATATTCAAATCATGAAATGAGTTTTTCGGTAAAATTAATCGTTGTTGAGATTAACTAATCCTCATTAAAAGCATGTCAACATTCTTTCATTGAAAAAGCACGCATAAAAGCATCGTTTCACCGTGAAGTGGTTAACACTCTAACTACCGGGCCAGAATAACGATTTATACTCAATGATTTAGGCGTATCTTCATCGCAACTTTCTGAAAGCTCCAACTTCATTTTACTTTATTTCTTTAACAATACTGGGTAAATAAAATACCTCCATGAAATTATTTACGAATTATCTTCACTCGTAGAAAATATTTACAGAAAATTTCCAATTTTTAGTTTTGTTTAAAAAAAAAAATAATCGAAGGTTTTGGACTGTAAAATAGGGAAAAGGCTAGAATGCATCTCGACACAGCGTATAGTAGATGTAGACTTGATGAATATCATGGAAAAAATAAAATTGATTTGGTCAGCCCAGCTTTACCTCTCTGTGTTTACTGCGAAGTAAAGCTTTATGGTTTATGGCTGTTATTTTTATGGTATCAACAATTTAATTTCCGTCCATAAGTTAAAAGCATGGGCGGTGACTGCTCTATGAGAACCTATTCTTCTCATAAAACAACTTCCTAATCGCGTTCTGTGCTCACTTATTTTGGAATTAAATCCGATCTCTCTCTCGTCTAGGCACGTCTTTAATAACTGTAACCGTTTTACATAACACCTGGTGGGTACCGCCTGCGTTAAATTCGTTTAGAGATTTACAAAAAAAACGACCCCCACACAGCGCAATGCGTACTGTTATGTTGCGATATAACCGGAAATCGATATCAATTATTGTGTTGTGATCCGTGTCCATCAGCAGCAATCAATATTATATGTTGCCCAGAATTTTTAAGATGCAGATGGACTATGTATACAAATTAAATATTCTGAAATCTTTAATTGCATTGTTTACAAAATAAGATGGAGCTGTAACATTTTAAAATTTCCGAAAAATATAATAATCTCCCAGCAGGAACTAACTTATATTTAATAATGCCCTATTTTATAGAGAGGTTTTAATGATTGATTGACATTGCTCACTTTTACAAAGTTTTAATTAATAAAAAAAAAAAAAAAATCTCAAGATTTCAGAAGAAAAAGTTTGTCAATTTAAAATTACATCATTATTTATTTTCAGTAATGGGAATTTTTGTATCTCCTTCCTATCTGGTAAAATTTTCTGCGCCCTATTTATATATTTAGGCATGATATTCTATCTAACTGTACTAATACACAACTTTAAAAAAGAAAATGGATACATTTGAGAAATATGATCCTCTTCCTGTAATTAAGATAATATTCTGAAAATATTTCAATTAAGCGGCTAACGATGTGGCAGTAATTTAATACATAATCGCAAAAATGAAATAAAAAATGTCAATATTGGAGGATTGGAGCTGGTATTTCTTTAAAAAAAAAAAAAAAAAAAAAAAAAAAAAAAAAAAAATGTGGTTTTCAGTGATTGAGACGTTGGTAGCAAAAAGAGCATTTCTTGGTTGCAGTGTTTCAGAATTTCCACTACTAATTCATAGTTTAGAAAGAAAACCATTGGATGAAATTTCTGAAATTTTTCGTTTTCAGCATCGTGAAATCATAAAGAAAATTCGGTAAAAATGTCAACGAATTCCATACATTTGCTCCAATTGTGCGATGAAACATTGGCAAAGATTCTGAGATACCACAACCAAAAAATGCCCATTTTGCACCCTGTGTTTCGATTATCCATCATATTCATCGATAGGAGGGGGGGGGGAGCTCAGTATCATGTTGGTAAAAATTTAAAGAAGGGAAAATATTCGATCACTCACCGGTTCAGATTATTTGACTTTTAAATTTTAATTTTAATACCGCGCGGCAATGATGCCTTGTATAACACTGGGTTTGGGTGTTGAAGTGTTATAACTGAGACTAATTATTGATTTGAATATGAACGGCGATTTTGACGCATTGTTCCTCGGCCCCGGCCATACGTTATCCGTTTCTGTCCCATTTCCCCGACTTGCAGAACCTACACCTCTTACGCAAGCACTTCCTACATTTTGCGCGGTACACCACACCACGCATGCGTGGACCACTTTGACACCTGTCTGTCTAGACGCTCTGGCACTTCCAGCAATGTTATGAATAAGCGGTGCCGGCCAGGTCGACATGAATCGATTTTAAATATTTCCCTCCCACACTGAAAAATAAAGTTAATGAACACTGTTTCTCATTTTTTTATGAAAAAAATCGCTTTGATTTAAAAATGCTTGAGGTGAAAAATGTTTCTTCATTTAGATTGTATTTTTATTAAAAACAAATTTGAATGAGAGGAAATGTTTTTCGACTTGAATGGTTGATTTTTAACTCGAAGAAAATGTAATTTGTCATGACGAGAAACGTATAGTTCTTTGAGTTATTGAAAACGTAATTTTA
This sequence comes from Bemisia tabaci, assembly GCF_918797505.1. Classification (NCBI taxonomy): domain Eukaryota; kingdom Metazoa; phylum Arthropoda; class Insecta; order Hemiptera; family Aleyrodidae; genus Bemisia; species Bemisia tabaci. The sequence continues at coordinate 17,617,752 of NC_092794.1, read as the reverse complement.
ATTTAAAAAAAAAAAAAAAAAAAAAAAAAAATTACTTTGCAACTATAAAAGTTCCCCGACATGAAACACAAAGACAAAATGTTTTACTGTTAAAAAAAAAAAGTTTCATGACAATTTTTCCAGCGTTAGGGGTACTTTTTGAAAAAAATCTGGGACCCTTCCTGCGCTGACGGATTAGTTTAATTTGGACGAAATCGTGTTTTGATCGTTAGACCTTACAGATAAATAGACGGACGTGAGGCTTCTTCGTCCAATTTTGAACTTCCGGATGCTGCATTCTTGGGAGGAGAAAAATGTTTGACGGACCGTAATATCTTGCCTAGGAGTCAATTGCAGTAATATCCGTTGCGCACTTATCGTATTTTTTGTTACAATTTGGAGAAGATACCGGTGTTAGAATGCTTAAATTTGTATAACTTATCTAGTGGTCAAATTTTCTCTTTTTTCCGAGTCCCTCCGTTATACATATATGGCTCTGGTTGGTTTGTTTAAGTTAAAATTTATAGTCGTAGCTCAACTTCTGCCCCTCTAACCTATATGATAGGAGTTTTGACATTAGTTTACTTATATACTGTCTATTAGGTATTCCTTGCAAAACGCGAAAGACTTCCTCTCCGCGACCTCTCTTCGATATCTCCGAGATGAGCGAAATCTAGCGCGCCGAGAAAAATGCAAATCAGGAAAGCTCTGAGGTGGGGAATCAGCAAATCAGTGGAGCAGAAATCAGCAGATCAGCAGATATGACTCGCGATCGCGTGTATAGAGCACTTGTTCGGGTTAATTATTTGCTTTGTTTTCGACAGCTGGCGTGCTGGGGAAAGTAGATTGCGACTCAGCCGGGAAGTAAGAGTCTGCAAATTTTGGCCGGTAATCTTTCAAATCTTCCGAGTATTCCTCATTAGAGACCTCAAAATCTCTAGGCTGTCCCTGATCTTTTATCAGCTGAAGCGTGCGCTCGAAGCTTAGAAAATGACCTTTATACAGGGTATTCAAAGTTACGCACCACTGGCCATAACTTTAGTTCTAATTATGATATCGATTTGCGGTTTGTGGCGTCCTTCCTCATATCGAGGGGGAAACTTTTTGAGGTACTTTCCACTTCTTCACCCCCCCAGGGGGAGGGGGGGCGGGGGCAACTCAAAAATTTCAAATGGCAACCCCCATCATGTGATACATCGTTAGAAAGAGCATGAAAAAAGAAAATTTTTGGCGCAAACCGGAAGTCGATCTGACCCCCCTATCAAAAGTTAGGGGGGTCCAAAGGTTATTTAGGGGGTCCGTACCTTCATTTTTTAGAGTAGCTTCGGCGGCTCTTGGACATACCGTTTCTCTTTTCAAAGAGTCCTCGAATACTCCAAGTCTGATACCGAAGTCTTCATATTGCCCCCGGGCCACCACAGCCCCCCCGTAGGGGGGATGGGCCTGTTACAATGAAACATTGCATTAAAATGCGAAAAGTCACAGAAGAGCTTCAAACTTAGCATCAAATCCGAGTGGAACTTCTTGCCAATGTTAACGCAAACGCAGCCTGCGACTTTAAAGTGAGTTTTCAAAACTCTTAGCCCCCTGCCCCCCTCATTTTTGGTTGCAGAGCGGGTAAAAACCGGGAAATTCACTACAAATAAGCCCGAAACTAATGTCCAACTTGAGAAGGACCCTTGAAACGTTGCGATCAGTCGGAGCATTGAAATACAGGGACTGCCGCCCCCTTAAAGTACGGAAACATCCATAAAACCCCCGCTGCCCCCCTCATTTTTCGTTGCGGAGCGGGTAAAAACCGGGAAAATCGCCAGAAATGATGCCCGAAACTACTGTCCAACTTGACGCGGACCCTTGAAACGTTGCGCCCAGTCGGAGAACTGCAATATAGGACTGCCGCCCACTTTAGGACGGAAACATCCATAAAACCCCCGCTGCCCCCCTCTTTTCGTTTCGTTCCAGCATGATGCGAAGGTAATGACACCTTAAATGCGCTCGGATCCGACGGCGCATTAAGGTCCGCATTGACATGTTCGGCATCATTCTGCGATTCCCGGTTCTTACCAGCTCTGCAACGAAAAAAGAGGGGGGCAGCGGGGGTTTTATGGATGTTTCCGTCCTAAAGTGGGCGGCAGTCCCTGTATTGCAGTTCTCCGACTGGGCGCAACGTTTCAAGGGTCCGCGTCAAGTTGGACAGTAGTTTCGGGCATCATTTCTGGCGATTTTCCCGGTTTTTACCCGCTCCGCAACGAAAAATGAGGGGGGCAGCGGGGGTTTTATGGATGTTTCCGTACTTTAAGGGGGCGGCAGTCCCTGTATTTCAATGCTCCGACTGATCGCAACGTTTCAAGGGTCCTTCTCAAGTTGGACATTAGTTTCGGGCTTATTTGTAGTGAATTTCCCGGTTTTTACCCGCTCTGCAACCAAAAATGAGGGGGGCAGGGGCTAAGAGTTTTGAAAACTCACTTTAAAGTCGCAGGCTGCGTTTGCGTTAACATTGGCAAGAAGTTCCACTCGGATTTGATGCTAAGTTTGAAGCTCTTCTGTGACTTTCCGCATTTTAATGCAATGTTTCATTGTAACAGGCCCATCCCCCCCTACGGGGGGGCTGTGGTGGCCCGGGGGCAATATGAAGACTTCGGTATCAGACCTGGAGTATTCGAGGACTCTTTGAAAAGAGAAACGGTATGTCCAAGAGCCGCCGAAGCTACTCTAAAAAATGAAGGTACGGACCCCCTAAATAACCTTTGGACCCCCCTAACTTTTGATAGGGGGGTCAGATCGACTTCCGGTTTGCGCCAAAAATTTTCTTTTTTCATGCTCTTTCTAACGATGTATCACATGATGGGGGTTGCCATTTGAAATTTTTGAGTTGCCCCCCGCCCCCCCTCCCCCTGGGGGGGTGAAGAAGTGGAAAGTACCTCAAAAAGTTTCCCCCTCGATATGAGGAAGGACGCCACAAACCGCAAATCGATATCATAATTAGAACTAAAGTTATGGCCAGTGGTGCGTAACTTTGAATAACCCTGTAATCAAACTAAAATTTTCGCCGGAATGTAAATGCTGCAAAGTCGTGTGAACTCCCCCCCCCCCCCCAAAAAAAAAGGAATAAAAAGCTGTCAGCTTAAAGTTCATTTGTAACAGGCAGTTCGCTTCCATTATTTCTGAGAAAGACAGTGATAAGTCGAAAAGACAGGATGCGGAGGGGTCAGGGAGGATACTTTTTTTCTTTTTTTCGTTTTTCTGATCATTCTCTCTTTAACTTCATGAACAAGCTTGATTACACATGCAGCAGAAACAGGAGAGTCTGTTACAGGGATTTTGATTAAATTAAGAGAAGTTTTGTAGAAAAGTCTCGCCACCTCCTCCCCTTGTCCAAGCAAATATATGAACAACCCTTCTAAAAAACTTTACCTCCCCCCTCCTCAGATGTTCGTAAGATGGCGCCACTGAGTCAAACATTCCAAAGCGCTCTGTAATTGTGGATCTGAGAGATACAAAAGCAGATAGACCTTTTGCCTAGCTCTTACCTTTTACCTTTTTAGCGAGGCCTTATATGATACGATGCGGTCATGTTCAAATCCAAAATTTGCAGGAGCAAATCATACGTTTGTCTTTCGAAATTCTAGCCGGTAATTCCTTAATTTTACTCGACTCAGCAACGACTCCATTTTTGGCTCTAACTCGCAATGTTCCGGTCATTAGGTTTCAATTGCCAAGCCCATCACGTGCGATCCTAGAACAGCTTGAGACCGGGTTAAGGCTAGACAGTGTTGCTTTTCATTTGAAAAACAAACGAAACAAACAAATATTCGCTTCTTAAAAGGAGAAATCCCGGCGAATTTCTCACGGAGTGGCAACGTTGAAAAGTATTCCAAGGTGAGCGCAACTTATCCAAAGAAAGCTCGGCGTTTGCGGCGTTCCGCGCGTTGATGGCGGGATTTCCCCCCTGCAGTTCCGAGGACCAAAGGAAGTGTTTTCTTAACACGCGATCTCGGGAAATCTTTAGTTTCCTTTCTTTGTTTAAGAGTTAGGAGGGAAAATTAAGATAGGATTTCGGGAGCATGCAATCGAAACTTAGGCACTACTTTAACCTATCGATCGTTAGGATTTTATGAGGTGTGAATATTCCAGTGGGCTAATCATTGAAATTGATGGGGAAAAAAAGCTATAGACAAAAAAGGCATAGGGAGTATAGAGTGATCCTATCGGTTGAAATAGGTGGCTCCTAAAGACTAAGGGAGAAAATGATGGGCTAACTATAGGGTCTTTTTATATACAGGATGTCCCAGACTCCCAGGTTTTTTTCTTGGTCATTTTAGGTCGGATAAAGTCGGAAAAGACGAATGGCCAAATAATCCGAATATCATAGCTTCAAAAGAGCCTTCAGACGTTGCCACATTTCAGAGGAGGCAACAGAGATCCTCCATTTGCACGCAAGCAAAATAAATAGCCAACATTTTGCATCTTGCTTGCAGTAAGCTCCTTAAATTGATTACATCTATCTTTCTGCCCGAGCGTTTAAGTCTTTGAGTCAATCTCTCACCGGGGCACACAGGGATCCTTCATTTTTACAAATGCAATCAATTTATCAATATGAAAGGACGAGACAGAGAGAAAGGCCTGTACATGGTAGTTAGATTAGAATATTTTTCGTACCCGCTGTCTATTTCTATTACCTCACCTTACTACTTTTTCATCAGAAATTTATGTATGTAGATATAGCAAGAGCCAACAAAGCTGGCCCACTGACGTCTCTGTCTAATACTACGCTAATTAGTGTGATCAAAATAATCCATCATCCCTCCGAATAGGTGATTCATCACAACGGAAGCGATTCGAGTATACCTGAAGGCGCGATGCACTTCCGTAAATAGACCAAAATTCTGTCCTTCACGCTCTCGACAATGCGTCTGAATCTATGGTAACCCACTGCGCTGGATCAGACATAATTAATCGGACATTGCCGGTTTTCGCTCTTTTTAGTTTTAATTACTATGGTCGAACTCGAAAAATTCTAGCAAGGTGGCAACCCTCGATTCAAGGGGCTCTAATGAGTTCAGGCAACCCGTCGACATCTGAAGGCCACCATCGCGCATGCGCGCCGGTTACATCACCGATGAGAATCGATGTCATCGGCTCATCATTCATCAGGCTCTCGGGGCAATGACTCCAATCTCGTCTTACTTTATCGGAAGCAAACACATTTTTATTTTTTTATTTAATAAACAAGGGCGGTTCAAAATCTAATGTCATGCACCATTATTTCCTAACAGGTGACGGTTTTCGAATCAAGATTTTTAAGCTTAGAAGTAGGTACTCTACTTCTACTAGTAGAAAAGAAGAATGAGAGAGGAAGAACTACTTTGAAACAACGTATGTCGTAAGCTCTTGGACTAAATTTTGATCAGAGATTCTTTGATCAGTTCAGATCAACTTCACGCGAAGATGGCAACTTTGATCGAGTCATAATATGGATCACTCGTCGTATGGGACAAGAGCAGTTTTCACACAATTCAACTCAAAAGCTTGATGAAATAGGTTAAAAAGAGGTTGAAAGGAGTAATAAAAAGCTGTTCTTAATGTAAAAAACAATCATTTTATTCCGAGATTTGCTTTAAAAATTTAAAATACTTTTATTAATATTTTTTTTTTCAGTGTATGCCATTTTTGTTTAATCAGAACTGTTGCTAAGTTCAGCATGAAAACTGACGAATTTTTTGCAAGAAGCGGCGTCTTCGAAAACTTGCAGTTGCGCAAGACGGTGGCGGTGTCGCAGGTGTTGTCGTGAAATGCGTCCGGGTCGGATACTCGAATTAAAATTCACTTCATGCGTCCGGCGCCAGAATTTAGTTCCATCTCGGTGCACTTGCGCCATCGCCACTTAGTCATACCCACGAGACTATAAAGACGCCTTTCGTTAGCGGTGAGAGGTGTGGCGCACACTTACACTTTAGTTGTAGTATCCTAAGTAGGTGTCAAAACTATCGCCTATGTACTCAAATACTCATCATTAAATACCTTTCGCAACTTTCATGACAATTCTTAGCGGCTACTTACATGTTTCACTGACAAATTAATCAGAAAAAAAGCGCAAAAATGGAGCCGGAGTGGTTTCAATTTTGCGCACACTTGGCTTTATAACATTTGCGGAGCCTGGAGGATAAAGCGCATAAGAGCAGTTTAAGAAAATAATATAGGATATTAATGATTTCAAGTAAAACTAGTCTGTATGCATCGCCTGTGAAAAATTCGGTCCCTTTAAATTTGTAAGCATCAAAAAGTCACTTTGGAATTTTTTTCCGCCACGAGGATCCTTGTAATTTCGAAACTTTAAATACGTATTTCTCGACATGGCATAAACTACACTATGTGCCTTGCCCTTCAAGCCCCTCATTCAACGTTCCATAATTTCCTTTCCGGATCTCAGTGTAAACAGGAAAACCTACCATTTCTAAGACCGTAAAATTTTGAATTAATATTTTTCCTTTCTGAAACGCCCTTTCAAAGCCCTTTCAAAAACGTAAAACCTGGAGGTTGCAATTACGTGCCGCTCAGTGTAGTTAAATATCATACATACAATCAAGCCGTCGGATATTCATTAAGCACTTCCGAAGAGTAAAATTCACGGGATCCTTGAGAAAAGTTGTAAAAAAAAGTTTAAAAGTTGAAAAGATTGTATGTAAAATTAGGGTAACAGTGATTTCACTGGTGGGGTAAGAAGTATTGTTAAATACTGACTTCGCACGAGATAGGTATTGGCAATGAGAGATTTAGTACAGGAGGACAACTAGGGGACATTCATGAAAACGTAACGCTGAAATCTAAATTTATGACGACCCCCCTCTCCCTCTCTCTGTAACACGGACCTGTGCCAAAGGTCTGAGCCTCCCTAAAGAATTACGAAACGTTCTAGTCGACCTCTTCTTCAAATCAGTGTTTTGTAAAGCATTTTGAATTTAAATTGCCACATCGCATCAATTTGTCATCTGATAAAGCCTCCAAAAAATTGGCGCTCCTCGCCGTATTCAACACTATATAGGTGACGTAACGTAATCCTGGCCTCTTCCCTCCACCTTGCTATGCGTTGTAACGCAGGCTTAGACATCCATCCCACCTAGACCGTTACGTATTTACGTATTTTAAGCATTTCTTATGGATAAACCTGTCTTTCAGACGTTGTCCGCTGAAATGTAGTTTATTTCGGATGTCAAAAATCGCCCAGAAACCTGGAAGTGATGAGAGGAGGCCCTGTCGTACGTTCATGTGGGAGGGAGCCGCGTGTGTCCAAAGACGGCGTCGCGAGAAGTTGAGCTTTCACCAAGGGAGGGGGCGGGTGGGTGCTGCAGTAGGCGCAGCGCGGTTTGCGGGAGACCACTCTTACTTTCTACGAAGGCGCAGCGACCAACGCTCCGACGAGCCAACGACCATCGAGTAACGACCTTGAAACCGTTCGTTTTTATTCTCAGCGATTACGTATTACGGTCGCACCGTTTCTTCTTCCGCGCCGGCCGGCCACTTCTTGTCGAACTGTTCGTGCAACAGGACGGGCAAGCTTGATGGGCTGTTAAAGTTATGACGTCACTATAGGTATCCTCTGTTGGATGTGTATCGATTCTATCCAGAGGTAATATTCACGGCCAAAGTGCGAATCCACGTATCTCCGTTGAAATGTTTCCGAATTTCTGCTCTTATTTTATTTTTTTATTTTCCTTTCGAAAGAGACAAGCCGGCACAGTTTGCTATTCGTACGGAATATTCTGCTGAAAGAGAAGAAAGTTCAAACAAGTTTTCAAGGAAGTATGATGACTATAGTTTTCAGAAAAATGAAGCATGACTGGAAGTCTGTGACGTCATAAACGGAGCCACGTGGTTTCGCACTTTGGCCAGCAATATATTTTGGAGACTCCACATGCCATCTACTTTAAGTCGGAGAAAAGTTCATGTTCGTGGAGCTTTTAGGGCCCAAAAGGCCACCCAACCTATGAATTCGAATTATACAGAGTGGATTATTAGAAGAGTTAGGACCCGTCGTTAATGTGGCACGTAATTGACTAAAATAGTTTTTACATAAAAGTTACTCATTTTTGTGAGAGTCACTCATTTATAAACCTGAAGAGTCTGAAGGAATTCCTAAGGAATCTGAAGATTGGCAGACACTTTTTTTGTGTTAGAGGGTTGTAGGTATAGAGTTGTCTTTCCATCTTCCGACAAATCCCGCATGTCCGTACTGTATAAACACTCTAATACTATAATAGTTGTACATAATTTTGGTATCTAAAACGGTATTTCGATTTAAACCAAAAGTATTAGGTCGACTTGATGGCGTGCGTACTGAAAAGTACATAAAAAATTTCGCTTTTTAGTCTCTGTTACTATTTCAGTTACATAATCGCCGCGTCGCCAGAGTCGGACTGGCGTAAAAAAAGTTAGGCAGCTACTAGGATTTTGGGGCCCCTGACGTAAAAACTGGGCCCCTATGGGGGGTCTGGGGGGTCGCCCCCCAGGGATGGAGGGGGTGTGGGGGTCCTCCCCCACATTTTGAAAATTTAACCCCTGAAAATAGAAGTTTTAGGCTCTTTTCGCATTGAAATTTGATAGATAGCGCCTCCGAAAATGTCACCTATTTTTTAGATATTTTTTGAAAAATTCGGCGATTTCTCTTGTTGATAAAGAAGCACATAACCTCCTCAAACTTATACGCAGGGGCCTCTGCTGGTATCTTTTCAGAGGCCCCGCCCCTGAAGTTACCTTCTCCCGGCTGCAGGGCCAGTAGGGGCGCCTCAAAAAAGAAGTCATTTTAAATCGAGTAACCTTCAAAGACCGGAAAAAAGAGCTTTCGAGACCCGGAAGGGCCCCTGAAAGTGAAATTCTTTTTTTCGAGCCCAGGGTCAGGGGCCCCTGCTGACATCTTTTCAAGGGCCCCAGAAGTGACCTTCTTCGGGCTATAGGGGTCTCAGAGAAAGAGTCATGCTGTTTAAAGTAAAAAACCCTTATATGCCGGAAGGGCTCAGAGAAGGTGTTATGAGTTAAACCCTCAAGGACTGGAAAAAACGAGGGTTTTTCAAGGATTCATTTCATTTATTGAAGAATAAATTCAAGGATTTTTTTCAAGGATTTTTCACTTTTTCATGGATTCATCTCATTTATTGAAGAATAAATTCAGGAATTGTCGGCTCAGGGGCCCCGTCGGGGCCCCTGAGCCGACAATTCTTAGGCAGCGATCGCTGCCTAGCTGCCTTAGCCAGTCCGGCCCTGGCGTCGCGACATCTGACGTTGGAGCGTAAGTGGTATTATCGCATGCTGTTTGTCATGCTACAGACGTCCGTTAACAGAAAGGCCCATAAAAGAAACCTCTGTCATTCACATCGCCTAGGCGTCTTCGTCAAGGTATCAGTCAGTGGCATGGCGTGCTTCGCGATACATCGATTGATCTGCCATTTAAACATATGGAAAAGGATCGATAAATAGGGTGTTCGAAAAGACCACCTTGATAATCGATTCTTCACCATAGCTTTAAATGGAGAAATATCGATACTCGACCATTCACGCTTCACCACTGGTGTCAGTTTCCAAACAGAGTAGATGTAAGGTTTGCTTAAGATAGACGACTCACCAATCCTGTAGAAGAATTTTTTTTTTTTTTTTAATTGAAATTTCAAATTTGAAAATTTTACATCCTCCCTTCTTTTCCTCTGCCCTCACTTTTCTCTTAAATTTCAATATAAGATCGCGATTGATCACATCAAATAGCTTACTATAAAAACCTGGGAAAAGAATCAATAATATTTTCAAGAAAGAAAATCAATGTGAAACAGGGTCGATCGATAGAGCAAAACTCCATCACTGACAATGCAAATGGCCACAATGTGGACAATCTTGCAGTTCTTAAACATTGTTTCATTCTCACGTGTTTATACAACGGACTCTATTGTCATGATCTAGCCACTAATTACTCGCTTCCTAATTTGAACATCTCCATACCTTGCCGTGAACGCACCTTTCAATTCGCGAAATACCCACGCTCTTCCTCCCTCCTTCATAAGAGCGTGCAGATTAGGCGGACGAAATTTCGCAACTACTGTCTCCCACATGCACGCTCGAATTTGCCCCCCCCCCCCCCCCCACCCGTTTAAGTGACTTTCTCTAGCAAAAAAAAAGTACGGTGGTCGTGCCTGATTCATCTGCTAGCAAATTAAAATCGTAGACAGAGTATACACAGTTAAACCTATATTTTATATTTTTTTAAACTTTTCTTAACCTATTTGTTCTTATTCGTACATTATTAAAGTAAAATATAAAGTTATATGGTCATCATAGTATGGTCATAGTATTCATTGAAAAAAAGATGATCGCTAAAAAATCTGAACCCAAGTTAAATAGTTCTATAGATAAAAGTACTTTATGGCAGCCCGAGAATGTAGAGTAAAAATAGACAGTAAAAGGAGGGGACGAGGCTGAAAAAACATACAATAATTACAAATAATTACAAATCACGGAAATAGTTTCATGTATCGCATTTATGTATACATAGGAGCGGTCCCAAAAATTTTGCAACGATATGCATTGAATGCGCCAACAAAAAAAACCTGTCTATGCGATTTTCAGGGCTCTAGATTACAAAATGAGCCCTTGTTGAACATATTTTGTCAACATTTTACCAAGATACATCATTTTTCCAAAGGCGTGTTTCGCGGACCCCTTCTGAAAAAAGAATATATTAGGAAAAATTATCACGAAAACTTGGAGTTGGAAAAAAAATCTTGGGAAATGACTTGTCACCTGTAAATGGGCTCGAGAAAACTCGGCAACCGCGATGAATGCTGGCACAGCCAGAGTTACGCGACATAAAAGCAGCTCATGCGTGGACATTGATTTTGATTAGATAGAGCCAACTTTCCACTTACACCAGCCATGCCCGTTACTCAATCGACAAGGTCAGCTGACCGTCTTAATTACACTTTTTCTCCGACACCTCCAAGTCTCATCACTCATCATAGTTCACGGGCAGCTGAGCCGATGCCCGTAACTCATACGGACATAATGAAATCCTAAAACCGTTTTATAGCTTTGGGACTTGCGTTCTGAGGATAGAACTCTAGCTTCGAAGATGATATCCACTGAAAAACATTTTCTTGAGATTTTATTTTGACTTAAAGCGTCGTTTCTTATCGACAAAATTCTTTTTTTTTTTTTTTTTTTTTTTTTTTTTTTTTTGTAAATCCGTGCGATGATCCTTTGACCGATCGTCGATGGAGGGAACCATAGTTTGCACTTGATACAGACGTAGGAAATTTAATTTTATTATGTTTTTTTAACAGACTATGTCTCCGTTAGTGAAATTTTTTTGGTCAGGAAAGTTTTTACTGCGGGCTCGTGCAAAGGACGCCAGATGATAGGTTGCATAAGATGATTCTGGATTGGGTCCCAGTTGACAGAAAACTTAGAGGACGCCCTGCCAAATCGTGGATTGAGGGAATAAGGCGAGAAATGTGGAGATGCGATCCGCCGGAGGAGCTCTGGCAAGATCGCGGTCAGTGGCGGTTGGGTGTCGCAGAGCGCACAGAAGCGCTATGATAGCCCGAGAGCCAAACGATATTTAGTAACAAAATCGTGACACAATTTTTGACCAATTAAATCTGTATTCGCACAGAAAACGATTGTCTGCCACGTATTGGCACACGCTTCAGCGGGGCAGACGACCATCTTCGAAGTCAGTGCATGTAAGGCTATCAACTTAAGTGGTCAAAACTTGTATCACGAGTTTGTCACTAAATTCCGTCTGGCTCTCGGACTATGAGAGCGACTTATTAGTAGTACGAAATTTTTACTCCCAGATATTTAGCATCCAATGACATAACATTTTGGAATTCGACCAACTGTTCTAGAAAATCAAAAAAGGATTCTTTTACACTCTTGCGAGATCTATTTTACGCAAAGGAGTGAGAAGTTTCATTGACAAACCACCGCTACTATCTTAAAAATCAGGAATTTTCTACACTATTGTGTACTTCATTAATTACTAATCGTCATGGTTCATAAAACTGCGGGATCATCTTTCCCTATCACCCTCCAAACCAGGCGGGAGGAGGCGCGGCAAGCAGAACGGACCAGAAAATGGAATTTAAAGACAGTAATCAGAGCTATAGACAAAGACTGAGCTCCGGTTCTCATCTCAGATCGCTGCGCTGGGACCCAGGCGTGAATTAATTGGGAGTGTAAACGGATGTTTCCGGAAATGAGCGGCCCGCCGCAAGCCGGAAACGTAATAATCCGTCGCGCGCTGCGCTCCCGACTTTACACTGGTGCCAACTTTATCACTCAAAAGTCAGACAGAAATTTCTCTAATTTGCGTAGGGTGATACGAATTTTGCACCTTATTCTTCACCGAGGAATATCGGTTTCAATAAGAGAAAAACAATTTTGGCAGTTTCTTGCTGCTCTGAGAAAATCTATTGATGCGTTCAGGAAACTGTGTATTACATTAAATAAAAATTTTGCTGTAACAACGAAAACTTTCTGATGATGATGACATTTTTTGGTCGTCTTAATTAAAAAATTTCATCGTCACAAAGCAAGTGTAGTCCTCCTAAATGAAAATGTGAATAGGTGGCGCTAAACTAGCCACTTTTATTTATTTTAATGTTGACTTGTTGGTTAACGTTAATGAGATTCAATTTTGTGATTCTGGATTTATAGTTTCCACTTTCCTATTGTATTCTCATGCGAGAGAGAAACCCGTGTTCGCTTCCAATCAGTGCCTTATGGCATCATCAGTTTCAGCGCGAAACCAGGGCGTTTTAAATTTGCGGAAAAGTTGCGTTTTTGAACTACGTATTCCTCGCTTCCTGATTTCTTTTTTGGCGTTTTTAATGAACGCAATGCGCATCGTGTTTTACACGTCATTTGCCTCCAGAACAATGAACCCGCAGAGCAAAATTCGTTCATGGTTTAGTGACCTATTGTTAGTGATAACAGTTAAATGTGATCGAGAGGGTCAAAGAGCGGGCTGATCGTTGAAATTGTTAGACAAAACTATAGACAAAGAAGACATCGGGAGTGTGGAGCGATCCTACTGGTTGAAATGGTCGGTTCCTTTAGACTAAGGGAGAAAATTATGGACTAACTCGAAGGTCTCGCATGGGGTGCCGTGAGTCTACCTTCTTTGTCAATTGCAACCACCCCTTTTACCGATAGGACCCCTCCAAATCCCTTTTGTCTTCTTCGTCTATAGCTTTGTCGATCAGCCCGCAGCACTGAATAATTGTATTACAACCACAAAACGCTGAATCTCTCAGATGATCGTGATCGTAAGCGCCCGGAAACAAACAGCTCGGAGAAGAGTAACTCCCCTGAATTTCACGACCCGAACGGGGTCGGAGTTCGGCAGTGTCATCAAAGCAAACGACGCTCAATGATCAGTGGCACGTCGGCCAGACGCCCGGCTTACGTCATCTGGTTCGAGTGCGAGCAGCGATCTGTGACGCGATGACGTCGCCGAGCCCCGGGGAAACCCGATCTTGCAAAACGCACAAAAAACATCCGACAATAACCTGCGCTGCGCCTGCGCGTGGGACAACAATCCGACCGCGCAATAGCGCATTCACCGCCCCAACTTTGTCCTGCATTGCCAAAGAACTGCCGTGCGTAAGCGGCACTGTTTGTAGGTAGAGTCGCGTCTGGTGTATTGAGACCGGTGATTGAGAGACTTTAACGTGGGTGTATAAGAAAGTAGCGACAATCGAGGTTTGATCTAGAACATGATGCAGCGGTGGCTTAGGATTGATTATAAACTAAGATGGAATGTCGTATGGAAGTGCATGGCACTATTTTTTAGTAGAGTCGGATCTGGTGTATTGAGACCAGTGATTGAGAGACTTTAACGCGGGTGTAAGATAGTAGCGACAGTCGAGGTTTGATCTAGAACATGATGCAGCGGTGGCTTAGGATTGATTATAAACTAAGATGGAATGTCGTATGGAAGTGCATGGCACTATTTTTTAGTAGAGTCGTATCTGGTGTATTGAGACCAGTGATTGAGAGACTTTAACGCGGGTGTATAAGAAAGTAGCGACAGTCGAGGTTTGATCTAGAACATGATGCAGCGGTGGCTTAGGATTGATTTTAAACTAAGATGAAATGTCGTACGGAAGTGCATGGCACTATTTCTTAGTAGAGTCGGATCTGGTGTATTGAGACCAGTGGTTGAGAGACTTTAACGCGGGTGTAAGAAAGTAGCGACAGTCGAGGTTTGATCTAGAACATGATGCAGCGGTGGCTTAGAATTGATTTTAAACTAAGATGAAATTTCGTATGGAAGTGCATGGCACTATTTTTTAGTAGAGTCGGATCTGGTGTATTGAGACCAGTGATTGAGAGACTTTAACGCTGGTGCAAGAAAGTAGCGACAGTTGAGGTTTGATCAAGAACAGTCTACACACTTCGGTCTAATTTTAGGATGAACTAAAATGAAATGGACTTCATTTTGCAATTAAGAGGTACAATTTTTGGCGTATTTAAGGAACAACACAAGAGCCTTTACACTGGTAAAAAAATGTAGCTTGGATCTAGAGTCCAGACTCTAAAAAACATTGACAAGAAAAAATACTCTTGATTCAAATGGAAATCCGCTTAAATCAAGAGGCTTGGCTCTTTGATTCAAGGAAAAATCCGATTGAATCAAGAGTATTTTTTCTTGTCAATGTTTTTAAGAGTCTGGACTCTTGATCCAAGCTACTTTTTTTTACCAGTGTAGTTTCCCTCGGTAGATAGGTGCTTTCATCGACGAGCCAGAAATAGTGGTATTTTATTGTAAAATGAAATCTAAACGCATGCCGTGCGTAAGGAGCATTTGGGAGCAGTGTTTGAGAGACTTTAACGCGGGTGTAAGAAAGTAGTAACAGCCAAGGTTTGATCTAAAACACTCTACGAATGCGCGGCGGTGGCTTACGAATGATTCTAAGATGAAAGTACACTTAAATTGACACAGTTTTTATGCGGTGGTAGACACAGTATAAATCCTGCAACTGAGATAATTCAATGCTTAAGATATGATGTATACAAGAACTACAGCTAATTGAATATATTTTTTTAAGTATTGAGATATACCTAATATCTCATACCACGCATAGCCGTCGCACACTAAAAAAAGTTACGGGCTATGTAGATATATCGTCCGGTTCAGGCTCACAAGTCAAAAGTTCCGGGTGTGCTGGAGCCGTGCTTCAATTGCTCCGGGTGCTGCAACCTGAACTTCCGGCCTCTAAGCCCGGAACGCGGACGGTATATGTCTACATATCCCGTAAATACGACTTTTACGGCCGAAGTTTTTCTTTCAGTCCATTTTCTCGCACCGTAAATCAGCTAACCATGTATGCGGAAAAGGCACAAGCTTGAAACGTGCGCACTCGTCAGCTATTCGAGCGGGTATGCATAATTGTCTTGCTTGAAGACATGTTAATGACCCCTCTGGAAACAGCACTCTCACTTTCTATTCCTGCAGGAGTAAAGCTCGCAGTGCCACATCAGGTGGTGAAGATGGAAGAGGTGGAATTTCACGTGAGGTTGAAAAGAATCCATCACTTCAAATCTCCTTGAACTAGACGTTTCAGTATTTTGATCAACAAACTTAATGGATATCTTGTTTGGCGTAACTTTCATCAAGTCAAAGTTATGATCTTTCATTTTTCCGATTTCTAATTTGGAATAAAGGTTCATGTACTCAATTGAATGAAATGCTTATTCTAATTTACAATTGTATCTATAATCAGGATCTGTAGAGCCGGATCAGCTCTTAAAGGCTTGGGTTACTTCGTCATTAGGGGCCCCAAATCCTAAAATGTAAGGGCCCCATGACGAGGTGCGAGTTGACGAAACTTTTCGAAATGAAATTCCTACTCATGTTTAATTTTCAGTGCATATTAAGTTTTTTGCTCCAAACACCCTAACTAACCTCTTGCCGTTTGTTTCAGGATGCGACTACAGATCGCGCTGCTGCTGGCAGCGTTGACGGCGGTTTCCTGTGATTCATGGTCGTGGAACAAGGACAAGTCAAGCGGAGATGCGAGCTCAGGAAACCCTGTGGTCGCCCCAACCCCTGTTCCAGCCACCGGGGAGGGGCAAAAGAACGAAGGGCCCGCTGACAGGGAAGGGCGCCACCTAGAGGTCACCGATGACCTCTACGTTGACCCCGAGAGCAAACAAGAGCTGGCCGGAAACGATACCGAGCCGAGACACTTTGTTCGGGACAAACTTTGCGGGCTCGGACTCATGGCGGTAAGTTGGAATTCCTGCGAGAAGTGGACTATCGGAATTTAGGATTAACCTATCTTGTTTATACTGATCTATAAAAGTGAGGACTTTTCAAGATTCACCGCATAAACCTTAAGCGCCAGATACACCTGCTTGTTAGACGCGCGTCTAGACGCAAAATGTAGGATCTGATCCTACTTTGAGCGAATTTCGGGCGGCGATTTGCAACCTGATAGGCTACGGAGATTGCCGAACGCAGCCGTTGTCCTACTCGCCGCTCAAGACGCGCGTTTAGTTTGCAGGTGTATCTAGGACTTTAGCTAAAAGCTCCTAATTGTTTCTTTGTTTATGCGCAGACCGAATGAACCTCAAGGCAAGGTATGGATTATAGCACGGCGAAGCATACCGATGGCCAGAGTGCGGAACCACGTATCTCCATTTTCGAAGTTGCCGACTTTCTGTCATACATTTTTTTGTTTGGAAAACTAGTCAACTTACTTTTTTGAAAACTTACTCGAGTTTTCTTCCCTACCTACTAGGATAGTGTTCTAAATTTCAAGCTATATCGTTGACTCGTTTCTCTTCAAATTGATAAATTATAGTCTGTCCCAGATACGAAGAGCGCTGGAAAATCGGAATAATTAGCACTATTTGGCAGGTTGGGGTGCCTCGACCCTCGTCACCTGTCATCTCGTCGCCTCTCACATGCGTCGCACAGAGGGTCGCAAGCCACCTTGAGGCAACGCATACTCCCTTCGCATCTCCAGACCGGGATAGGCGATTTAAATCCCTGATTATTGACATTATTCGTCGCTCCTCTGACCAAAGGTTTTACCTCCATTTTTACGTGAGCTCCGAAAAGCATGAAGCTACATAGGCAACTGCAGGCCTCACGTGAAAATCGATGTATGCCTTAGCGTCATAGGAGCCACGAAATGTGGCTGAATAGCGGCATTTCTATACGCGTAGCTTCAAATATTCTTTTGATTATTTGTTTTCTGGTCTGTTCCCAGATTTTGGTTCCAAACGCTTAAATTATTAAGAGGAAGAATGTGAGAGAACGAAGTGGAGGGGGGGGGGGATGCTCAAAATTTGGTGGCCCTGAAAAGGGCCGTTTTCGACGAGGCTCAAAGATTAATAAAATCTTGAGCATAAGGTAGATGATTACTGTTGTGATCATCTTTCTCTAAGGGCAGGAACCCAACTCCGAGGGTGTAGCCGTCTTCTTGCAGGAAACCTGCGACGCTTTCGTCCATTATTTCGTCTTCTGCTTCGTCATCAGATTCAGACCAATCAGATTCGTCATCGTCATCGTCATCAGCGCCTAGATGGATCAAAAATTGTTCTACTTCTTCATCCGCCAATCCTTCTCGTTCCCAGGCAGCCTCGACTTCTTTCTTCACATGCTGGACGTAAGATTTCCAGGCCTCGGTAGAAAATTTTTCAACAGCCTCCAGGAAAAGCTCTTTGACATCACCAAGCTTCTGTGTTGTGTTCCGCTTTTGGACATAGCCTTTTAGCCATGCCCACGCCATCTCAATAGCATTGAAATGGCAGTGATATGGCGGTAAACGTAGAACTTTGAATCCTTGAGCTTTAGCTTCTTCATCCAGAACGTATTGCGGCTTCGGTGGTTTGGTTCGTCGAACTAACTCCAAAAGTTCGACCTTCCGCATGCTTTCAGAGCATGGCACGTTGTGGTTCCGCAGCCACTCTATTATGACAGCTTTCCTCGACGATGTTGTGGGAGGTTTGTCCTTGACGCGTGAATGGTATGGAGCGTTGTCCATAATAATCGTGGATCCGGGTTCAAGAGCTGGAAGTAGTGTCTGCAGAAACCACTTTTCAAATGTTGCTGCATTCATCTCCTCGTGGTAGTCACCCGTCTTCTTCGAGGAAAATATCAATGGAGGTGCAGGTATCCATCCTGTGCTACCTCCAGCATGACAAATTATCAGTCTCTCTCCTTTCCCCAGCTTGGGATCGCTGATGTGTGCTTTGACGGTACCATCTGAAATACCGTGGGTCGAGCAGGTGTTTTTATTGATCCATGTTTCATCCAGGAAAATAACTTTTTCCCAGTCGATCTTCAGGACAGAGCGCAAGAAGAAACACCTCGCCAAAGCAATTGCTGGTTTCTCCATGAGAACGACGCGATTGTTCAGCTTTCTATAGGTAAAACCTAGTTCTTGAAGAAGGCGGTGAAGTGCAGATCGTGAGCTTTTGTAAAGGTCAGCTTCAGCCAGAGATTTCAGCAGCTTATCCAACGTCGGCACATTTTTATCACGGTAGTAACCGTATATATGCCTCCGAATAGCCTCGGCATCAAAGTCGTCTACTTCCTTGCCTTTCTTCTTATGCGTCTTCCCAGGTGTTGAAAACTTCGGCTTTTTCTGAGACGCCACAAGCTCGGATTCCTTCTTGATTCTTCTGACAGTACAATATCCAATATCTAGCGCTTGGGCAGTCCTCTCCAAGACTTGGTTGATGCCCAGTAAGGGTCCGTTGTTCTGCTTCTCCTTTTCGAAGTACTTGATAACTCGAGCGACAAATTCGCGAGCTTGCGAGTGGAGCACTTGCCTCTTCCCACTTGTTGCTGCCATCGTCCGGTGGTGTTGCTCCAGTAAAGTTCAGAATGCGAGTGCGAATTAAGCACAGAAGGGACTGCGTTATATCCCTTATTGATTGATTACCACCCACCAATAAGAAGCTAGATAGTGTTCGTCTGAACTAACGCGATGCACGAGGCCGGTTTTCCCCGGGACCCAGGAGCGGATTCCCGACGCAAGGCGCCGCCGCGCCGCGGAGCTCGTAACCAGCCCTCTGTGCGGTGCGGGGTTGGCTCGGTCATTAGACGGGTATCAATAGAACGAACGATACCTTGCTTCTACATCGTGCAAATTATTCCGATTTTCCAGCGCTCTTCGTATCTGGGACAGACTATATGAGCAGATATTTTGAAACCCCTTAAGAGAGTCACGTGGTTTCGCACTTTAGCCATCGATGCTTTTGCTATACAATTTTACGATTTAAACAAATCATAACATTGAGCTCTTATGTGGTTATTCAGTGGCTCATACTTGACATTTATCTTCTTCTTCCGTATTTTTAGTGTGACGAAGAAGAAGAATACCAAGACGGTACGAATCCGGAACCGAAAAGGAACATCCGACCGGCCGACATAATTTACGCTCAGCCAGTGCGACTTAAGCCGGTCGGTGGACCAATCGCGGCCGTTCCCATCAAAGGAGGCCCCCCATCTGCCGGCGGCTACGGCGGTCACCCCGACTCCTTCGGACCCCCCTCCGGCTACGGACCCCCTCGCCCGGTCCCCTTCCCCTCTGGCTCCTCCTCTTCCTTCTCCGGGAGACCTTACGTGTCCGGATCCCGGCCCCCTCCAGGTGAGCTCTTAAAAAAAGTATATTTACAATAGAAAATAAAGGAAAGGAAAGCATCGTACACAATGTAGACGCTTTTTCCGTTAAAAAAAGGAGACTTTTAATTTAAGTATGCAAAATTGGAAACAAAATGCATAGAACATGTGACTTAACGTGTGACGTTCCTCAGATGACTATGTTTCTTATGAACCGAGAGAGCAATTATTTAAATGGTAATAAAATCATGAAAGCAAAGGCAAAAATAACTCAATTTTTCCTCTATTATTACTTCAGTATCTAAAAATACTTTTTGAACTGCTGTAGCCCTCAAAATTTCCCTTTTCTCTTTATGATTACATCATTCTTGGAATACTGAGATGGGATTTAGAAATCGATCTTTGCGACGTTGCTGAAGTCATTTTCATACAGACATTTTCATAAACATATATTCTGAGATTCATGTAACGCGCTGATTATGAAAATCCTCATTTGTAAAAGTTATTTTTCCTTTTTCTCCATTCTTTCTTTTCATGTTTCATCTAAACTTTTAGCTGAACACTTCTCGTGATTTTTCTTGGAGTATTACTAAAAATACGTTGAAAACGATTAAATCTTATTTCAAAGCAGCATTGTATCAGTCTGATAATATCCTTGAAAAAGGAAGTTTCAGTTAGATTTTAAAAGGAGTTACAAAGTTAACAAAAAAAAACAAAACAAAAATGAAATACTAGTTTACCACAGAAAAATGTTCAAAAATCAAGCGGTTTTGATCAATACATCAGATATTTCGAGAGAAGATTATAGGTACGAGGCACTATTACAAATATTACCTGGCTGATCAGCTTACAAAGTGGAAATCATGGGATGATGGCTGATTCTGTGTTTAGGACCAATTAGCTACGGTGGTCCACGACCCAGGCCCCCCTTGACCCCTCCCACTGGACCCTACATAGAGGGGTCTGAGTTCCATGAAATTGGCAAGAAGCCCAGTTTACAGGTGACAGCCCAACACGGAGTTCAGCAACACGTCCATCACCATTTCCACCACAACGCCGATAAAACCCCCGCTGGTAAGACATCCCCCCCCAAACCCCAGACACGCTCACCACCTCTAGCACATTGACAAAGATACTGCGATGGTCACAATTCTTCAATCGCGACTTGGTCTCGGAAATTTAAAATCAGATAGAGAGGCAATTTGGGTCTAAAGTTTGCTTTTACTTGTCGCTCAGTGACTCCCTACCTCCAAGAGATTGAAAATCATCGTATAATCGTTAGCTTCAACCCTGCAATTTATTTTTCGCGGATTTGCGCATTAAAAGGCACTTTCATTTTCCTCTTTGCCTCTCCAAATAGATTGTTCTGTTCACTCCAATTAATCAGAAGTAGAATCAATATTTAATTATTTTCACCCTTATGATCACTTCAATTGCATCAGTTTTAGTTAGGTAGTGTATTCAGTGCTTAAAAGAGAATTGCAAAAATGTAAACGTCATGCGACATTGCTTAGGTATTTGTGCCGAATCGTGATGTCATTACATCGGCGTAAAAATGTTACATTGGTACAGATTTAGCTAAATTTTGCATGTGTAAATAATTTCCTGATTTCATTGAACTGTATACTTAAATAATTTTAATCAGCCCCTGCTTTTATTTTAGAGGCTCTAAATTCAAGCTTTTGATCTTCGCAATTGCAGACGTGTACGTGAATCGCAGTATCTTTGAGTTAATCATCTCCATCATCGCACTTTTTTGCCGTCTCAGATTATAAATACTGCAACCTTTTTGACTAGCCCCTGATACTACCCTATTCAAATGTATTGGCTCCTGAAGATAATTCCTCCCCAGACATCTTAGTGGGACTCAAGTTTTATTTATGATTTTCCATTTCTAACCTAAATTAACCAGGGGTGCACACTCTACCCACCCTTTAACCAAGGGCTGAACAGGTTGTGTTCGTCCCCAAAATCTCTGAGATGAAAGTTTTCATTGCATTATTTACGCGTCAAAAACCTCTCAAATGAACAAAAAAGTAAAAAAAAAAAAAAAAAAAAAAAGTAAAAAAAAATAAAAAATTTAGTCTCTACACTTAATCAGCCTATTCTCTCCGAAGCTAAAGAAGGCTAGTCATTTAGAGTTGGCAACCCCGCTTCCACTTAAAAGAAAACATGGATCCATCCATGACATGAACATAATAAAAACAATACATAACTTTTGTGGCAATGAGTATCTCTTGAATTTTTTGAGCTAGTTTATAGAAAATTAGAGATGAACATCGAACATCCTCTGATAAAACCTTAGACGAAGCATTATTTTTTATTTATTTATTTTACATTTTTTTATATGCCTGGCATATAAAAATCATAGCGCAAGAGATACTCAATGATGCAAAAGGATTCAACACTGCTTTCTCCCTACACTGTATAAAATCTCATGCACTACCCTGTATAAAAACTTCAATTATGTACAGCAATTATGTAAATAAGATCACGTTGTTTCCTTTGAATATTATCATGTTTCCTTTTCTTTCATTTATAGTTTCTTTTTTTCGTTCTTGCTTAATTTTCTGCCGAGATTCCTTCCTTGATTGAAAGAGAGGTTATACAAACTGGCCTGTGAATTTGAAGATTGGAACATAGTGCCGTTTAACTTGCTTTTAATTCGTTGATCCGGTCTTTTTTTTTAAAAAAAAAAAAAAAAAAAAAAAAAAAAAAAAAAAGTATATTGATGCTCTCAAGTTTTCCGCTGCCATAAAAAAACAAATCTGATTTGGTTTCATATTTTAATCTCCTCTCAAATCATGTATCATAATTTTAATTGATAGCATGCTTAAAATGAAATGAATTCTATAATTACTTATTGTTCCGCTCAATATATTTCCCCATTTATCAGCATTTTATCCTCCCACTTTCACAAGGCATAATACAAATGTAATATTAAACTATTTCTTTGAAGCTTATCTAGACCTCCAAGTTACCTTTCATGCTCTGGTGCACAAGATGTGTTCACTTTCAAATGCTGCTCTGCGACATTTGACCTCTATGTGAATATAGTTCACATGAATTTATTTGCTTCTCAGTCCTTTTCAGATAAAATGTGTGTGCCCGCCGCAAATCAAATTCCGAAATTCCAAAAATGTCTACGTAAATGCAGATGTGTACCATGTGCCATGGTACCATGGTCGTGCCATGTTCGCGCACTCGCTTACTCCTTTGCTTTGCTTTGTTTTAGGAGTTGTTGAGCAGTCTATTGAGCCATCTTCTCTCACCTACGGTGGACAGTCTCTGGGAACCTATGGTAGTAATTACGATAATTACGCCGTTAGCCAAGGACCTTTCTATAAGAAAGAACTCAACCTAAATAAACCTTACGTAGGTGAGGAAAAGTGTAGAACAAGATAATTAGGCATAGCTGCCCTAATGGCCTTTCTAAACCTCATTGCCTGTTTCAAGGAGGCTTGATGATTAATTGTCATAACATTATTTTCATAAGTGACAAGGACAAACATGGAAGGAACAGAAATGCAAGCATATCATGTACAAAGCTTGCTTGCAATTTAGCTTCAAACATCGGCTGGATATTTAGAAAAGAACGTTTAGAAAAACGTAGTGTTTGTAATGTACATTAATTTTAAAGAGTGAGAAACTCACGCAGTAAAAAGTTCATATTAGACTGGCTCTGAGCAGATTCAACGTGGAAACCGAGTAATGCTTGACTCAAACCTGAATTAAAATAATAAGCAATTCAAGTCCAAGGTAAATATTGCTTAATTCCCATGTTGTTCCAAGCCAAAGTCTAATAATATTTCTACTTGATGGTGTGAAAATTGTAAAAACAAAAAGAGCTGAGCTGTCCATAGATTGCAAAATTATAAATGTGGAATCAGATAATTTTACCGAGCGCTCAGGCTCGCGCCAGTCAGGCAAAGCCACAAAAAAGATTTTCTTGAATTTGATCAAATTTCATATTTTAAAAATCTTACAGTGATGCAATAAAAAAATTTGTATACATTTTATGAAATAATTTGAAGTTTGTTCCTGGATTATCGGAGTAACAAGTTTAATTCTTGAGATATTTCACTCGTATACCGCAGAAAAAAAACAGCTATCCAACTTTTTCAATCTTAGGTTCAATCAGTGAGAGAGGTCGGACATGAAATTTTTTACTAAAACTGCAAATTTTGATGTTTAATTCGTCACATTTTAAATTTTAAGGGGTGTTTCTGAGAGAAAATGTCACCAGGAAACTAATAGAGCCACCTTTAGAACCTCAAAGTTTTGTATAAACGGAGTTGAAAGCGTTTAAAATTTCTAGATTTTGTCCGATCTCTCCCCTTGATGATCCACTGTTCTCCGACTTAACTGTGTAAATGGGAATCATACACATTCGTTCAGATTAGGTGAATGCAAAATTAATGAGATGACTATTGAGGCACTTTGCAATGCACTCAAAGAAAATGTTGTATTGAATTGTTCACAGGTAACTCTCTACAGACGGCCTCCGGAAATAATTACGCCGACAGATACCCAGCTTACGAGACACCAAGAGGTGAGGACGACTGCTACTGTGTGCCATGGGACCAGTGTCTCCCCCATGAGGTCCTTCGCAAAGAGGATGGATACGCTATTGACCCCAGAACTGTAAACAAACCCGACATTCAAGCTATCGGTAAGCTCTAATTTGAAATTCATTCCACAAACTAAATTAAGGGGCTTGGAGGACAAGGCGCATAAGTGCAGTGTTCGCTATATTTCGAAAAAAAAACGTGTTTAAAAGCCTTAAGGCGAGAAGAAAGTTCAAACTCACATTTAGATGCTTAAAAGTTGGATTTTACCGGTGAATATTTCACTGACTTTATTTCATGCTTAGCTGTAGTTGAAATCACTAATATCTCATTTTTTTCGAAAACTGCATTTATGCGTCTTGTCTCTCAAGCCCCTTAATCGATCTCATTTATGCGGAAATTCACCTACTTCGGAAAATGCTCTTAGAAAAACCTAGCTCTTGAGGGAATGGCTCAGATTTTAGGATTGGAGTTTAAGTATTTCCGATTGGACTTCTTTACAGCGACTTCTTCAACTTTATACATCAGCAAGCAATTACCAGTCTCCGGCAAATCAAAATCCATTTGCGTTGAATGAACAAAAATGTAAAAATTAAAAAAAAAAAAAAAAAAAAAAAAAAAAAAAAAAACAAGATAGAAAATACAGATTATTATGTACGAGATTCCAACAGACGTGTTTTACTTCTTGGATGCGTGGTGCCAACTAGCACACTCTCGAGTGTGCAGTAAAATAAAGAACTACTGTTGGGTTTGGTTTGAATAGGCAACTAAACTAACTCTCTGGCAAAGCGTGGGGTATCAACCGCATTCGAAGGCGTTACGGCGAGGTCGTGATCATGAAGTTCTTTACCGATGGAGAATCGTTTACTATGTCGATGAGAGTGATTGCATTTTGACGAATTAACGCGCATGCAAATTGCAAATTACCGGCGACTGTGAAAGAGAGAAAGATCGACTAGTAGCTCTAATTTTAATGTATAGAATAAGACGTTATTCTTGGTGATAAATATTTCTTGACGAGACTAAATTCTAAGAGAATTATCTATTGCCATTCACGAAACTTCTTAACTATTTGCGCCTGGCAGAAGACTATTTCCAACTATTTTTGCATGTTGAATTCATATTGGACGAATTTCTACCAAACAAAACTATGTGCGGGTGGGAAGGATTGGGTGTGCTCGTTACTTCTCGGGCGGTACCCAACTAGAGGTATATGGCTGATCAAATCAAACTTTAAGTTGACTTAACCATACCTCTGGCTTGTGTAACTACTTTCTGGCGCCAAAATCAGCTAGAAGTATATGTGGGATTGTGGTCCTTTTTTTCCGAATAACACCATGGAAAGACAATGGTGATGGATCCATTCTCATCGTTTTGTCCCTATTCAGACTTAGCTTTTAGTCGATTGTTATAACGATGAGGATTTTTTTCTTGCGAGCAGGTTTAGATGACGTTGTCATCACCGACGGAAATGGCACGATCATATCTCACCATAAACGAGAGGAATCTTCAGAAGAGAGCGATAAGACGAGATCCCGGAGGCAAACGGAGGAAAGAGAAGGTCCTCTCGACTCGGTTGATTTGGATAGCAAAGCCGCGTCTGATGAGCAGATCTCCCAGGTAAGAGGCCGCATCTACGATAATTACCCAGCACTTAGCCTTTGCATGATAATAGAGGTATAACACTATACACTACATACTAACAATGAGCTTCTCCGACAAAGAATATTAAGTTCTGCTTTCAGAATCAGGGGTTTGGCTTACTTAATGACTCATTATAGGTTAAGATTGGCAAAAGAGAATCAATTTTTGGGAGACATGAGAAATATTTAGGTTGTAAGATTGACGGAAACAAGGGTGGAGAGAGACGTTTAATTTCAGGATAACCACAACTAGACGGATTAGTCTAACTAAATCCTATGATGGCTGATTTCTTTTCATATATTTTTTTAGCGGAGAAGTACGCAAAATTCTGATGCATAATTTTGTGAGTATGTTCTTTAGCATCTTCGAGAAATTAATAGTAATTTTCAAAGCATTACTTGTTTTAATTTCCTGTAAAAAGAGAAAAGCAAGAAAGAAAATCAGGCAAAGCGAAAAGTTACGTTGTTTCTGGATAATGTGAATGTCGTCCAATTTTACCGCCGTCCCAGGGTAATTTTTTTGCCTGGCTAATCCAGTGATATGTTCCCGAATAAAATCCCGTTTCAGGGTGTTAAATTTGCGCGCTAACGCCAGACAATCATTCGTATTGTGTCATCGTTTACATCAATCCATCATTTCTTTAACAAAATTAATGTTACAACAACATATCATGTTCAGACACCGAAACTTTTTAGTTCAAAATTAGTCAAAACCCAAAAATTCCGTCAAGTCTCTGAAATTCTGAATTGCATTTTAAGAAAGAATTGAAAGCGGGTTCATACAATTGAAAACTCTTTTAATGATCTGCTTGAGTTTTGGATCATGTACTAATCTTCAGGGTTTCAACAGGGTATCTATTATCCATATGTGCGTGCACGCTTTACTAATTATCGGCAATTTTTTTTTCTGGCTCCAACTTTTGCGCTCTTCGGTTTTTTTGACTTGACTTATTATCAACTCTCTATACTGTACGTGTACGTGATTTAGGTCCTTTTGGTGTTCATTATATTGTCTACTTAGTTTTCTCTCGAAATTTTCGCTTAGTTACGGCACCACATAATATTTGAGCTTGTCACTTGGAGGGGTCATCATTTCCTTCTTCGAACAACTTTTACATATATATAATTTTGTCTTCTATCTTTTCAAGTATATTTTCTTGACCGGTGACTTAGGTGATTCCTCTTTTCTCTCTCTCTTTAGTTTTCCAACATTTTGTAAATATTATAGGTGTTATATACTGGCAACGAGGAAAATAGGATCAATTGTTCCTATTTGTTGCTAGACCAAATAAATCCGTTTGAATCTTAATCTAAATACTTGGACTTTGTTTTTCACGACTTGGTGCATTCTATGGGACTTCAACTTTTTGTAGTTTATTTTATTTCGATGTTGAGGGTGGTTCCTATCCTGTTCTTCTGGCGCAGCTCTTGCACAGGCATGTTCAATTTGGAATTTTCCAGCGAGAGACAAGTTTCACTATAAATTAAAAATGAAAATTTTTGTTAGCCTCCTGATCTTACTATTGCTATTATATCTCATACTAAAACTGTATTATACTACGCTATCGAAGTTTTTTACATTATTTTAAAATTTCAGTTTTTGTTAAATTAATTTCTTCTGCAGTTGTAGGGCATCCGTTTTTATCTCCTTTTTTTGATCCTCTGTTTAATGCCACCAAAATCAAAGTTATGGTTTTACATTGAAAACATATCTCCTTTGAGGTTGTCGGTAATACAATAAATGACACAAAATAAGTGTGCAGATTAGATGAGAAACGATATACGACAAGTTTCAGAAGTGCAATTCACGCCAAAGTCTTGTCTTTCTGTGGAATGCAAGATTGATTTTCCTTTCTCTAATCTCAGAAAATTGAAATTAAAAATTAGTTTCCGCAGATCTTAAAATTCAGTTTTTTTTCGTCTCATCCAACCTTATTAATTCAGAAGGAACTAACATGTTGATTTTGATAGGAGAAACTCTAACAAAACATTGACTTTGTTCACCTCAACTTCATATAAGACTTCACAATTATCACAACAGTGCAGAACTTTGGTTAGCTTTTACATTGTACATTTTACTCACTCATGACTAACTTTTTAGCGTTCAGTTGGCGGAAAGGTCGAGGACTTAAAAAGTAACGGCTACAAGGTGCAAGGACCTAAGATGGCACCCAACCTGCGAGTAAGTTTACATACAGACAAACTTAAATTATTTTCTTTTAAATCACATAAACTTCATGGTACTCCGCATCCTCTTTTGTTTGGACTCCTTCGCCGAAAAAGACTTGACTCGGAAGAAACACATTCTGTCTGAAAAAAAGCTACTACAGGCTCCTGGAATATATCAGTATTCCATGGGCCGTAATATTCATTCCCTTGAACTGGTGGCTATTGTACATTCAATTCATCCGTTTACTCTTACAAAATTCAAAACTCAGTCGTACATTTGGGGAAGGAATAAAAGTAACTCATCAATCACCCTTGGCAACGGATCAGACTTTCGGCTAACAAAAAATTTGGTGAATATTAACACTGCCCCAATTCGAGCTGTTTGAGTCTGCGTCAGTGCGAGTCATAACCGGGTTACGAAACGATGGAAAGACGCAGTTGCGCAACCGATTTGATTCTCGGGTATTCGTGAACGCACCGCACCGACATCGGAAGAATCAACTTGATGCCTAATCCGATTTATCACAGGAAAAATAGGAAAACCAAACGAGCGGAACTGACAGTCCATCGTCTTGAACGACGCCTTGTTCAACGTTGCCGATCTTCATTGACGTGAATGGGGGGGGGGGGGGGCGTTGGATTGATTTTGAAACTTACTTTAACGATGTAATTACTCAGCAAGCTTCCAGGGGCCTCAATTTTTGGCTCCTGTTGAGTTAAAAATTTACAATACTATAGGTCTCACCAAAAACGAATGACAAAGTTTTCAAGGGCCTCGACTGACTGGAAAATGTTTTTTTCTCTGTTTAAAATATCGGAAATATCGATTTTAGGTAAGGCAAGCTGCCTCATCTAATTATCATTTGAACGCATTTCTATCAAACAGAACTATGTGCATTATGACGTGAGCCCTGAGACCCATAAGAATACATGCATAACAGGGTTCACGTCATAATGCACTTAGTTCCGTTTGATAGAAATACGTCCATTTAAATGAAGGGAAAGTAGTGTTGCCAATGTTTAAGAATCGCAACTGTTCATCAAGCGGAATCTTTATTTCAGAGATGCACCCCTTCTGGCTCAAGCGTTGATTGCATTTTTTAGTTGAAAATCGTTAAATCAAACGATAAAATGTATTGTCATTGCTCCAGCGTAAACGACACAATCACAAAGTTATCTGAACTATTCTAAAAAAAAAAAATAAAAATATTCACAAAATACTTAGAAAAGTCATAAGCTCATCTTCACGTTTATGTTCATCTTTTCTTTACCTGTGTTTTTCCACCTCAAAATATATGTGCATGATTTTCGATGCTACCATTTACTCCCTTTTATTAACGTTTTTGCAATTTTTCATCGTCAGCTACACTGCTATAACGCAAACAAACGACCATGACCGACACTTAGAACATACTGGGGTTACGACGCTCGACGTATGATGATGACGTCATGACGTCACATAAGCACCTCAAATTCCACCTGACCTGACCATCCAACGGCACCAGCAAAGATCAATGAGTGGACCATCGAGAGAAAGAGAGCTCCAGCAACGTTTGAACCATCGCGGGCTCAACATCACTCATGCCTCAATTGCCTCACCCATCGATTTCAGCCTCCACTAGCACGGCCGTTCGAACACACTAAATTCGCTGAAAACAACCTCCTCCTCCAGACTCCGTACCACGGCACAGCACCATCCGAAAAAATCGAAAAGATGAGCCCTTGCCCCTGTTAATAGTGGCAATTCTTTAAGTTAGCAACACTGTAGTTCCTCCATTTAAATGCATAAAATACAATCGATTCTAGCGCTTGCGTCACACGATCAAACCGTGCTATCAATTTATCAAGCCCATTTGTTTTATTTGGTGCTGGTCATCGAATGAGCGTATCAGTCTTTGATGGGATATGATCGTTTAATTGTCGGCTGAATTTGATCGTGTGACATTATCTTTGGCGGGGTAGTAAATCGATATTTTTAATGGATTTAAATGAAAGAAAAACAGTGTTGCAACGACAAGACCTCAATGGCCCCAGATCTTGAATTTTGAAAAAAATTAGTACGTTCCCAAATTCTTATTCACGCGACATTGCTCTACATGAAACCTTTCATTAGAAATTTCTTGGTTGCAGATTAATAGTGATGCATGTTTTTTCTACGAACAGTGATATAATCGGTTGTTTCCCACTTAGTAGTCATTGACATTTGCCTCGAAACCGAGGATACGTAACTTACAAATTGAACACTCCATCTTGTCGCGAGGAAAACTATAAAATTAAAGAAACTTAACTTCTGGTGAAGGATTGATATTAAATGGATTTTTTTTTTTTTTTTTTTTTTTTTTTTTTTGTGCAAAAAAGTTCATTGTCCTCTCTGTGCTTGAAATTGAGCTTTTGTTCCTTTACAGGCATTTATTCTATAACAAGGTGTGTGCAGGCGGCAGGGTCATCTTTTCGTTTTATTTCTAAGAGAAATTGCTTTCATTAAGTATAAGGGCTTATTAACATTTTAACACCAATTGCTACATTTTCACTAATGGAGTCAAGCTAAGCCACTCGCACACAACCAAATCGCAAGAGAGCTGAGTTTGGCTTTTTAACCGGGAAAACTTGGCTTTTGCATCACCAGCAGCTTTTCCAAATTTTTTGACAGGAGTGCGTGTATCGTAAGGTCTTGCTCGTTCCCTCCAACTTCCCTCCTCCAAGTATGACGTAAGGTGGCATTCATATTACCAGTGTCAAAAGGTGGTCTCATTCGCTGGCGAATTTCAGCATCATGTTACATGCTTTTAGTTACCGAGACACTTTTAACATGCATTGCACCTCGTCTCCAGAGAACGTTTAATCCATCTGTCCATCTTTTTATGCTTGAGGGACTCGAAGCTTCAATTAAGCTCAATACGTTTTGCATTATTCATGCATTTTTATGACACCTGTTCTTCGTCCTTCCTCACAAACGCATGAATTTTGAACCCGTTCATGAACATTTTGAGTGACAAAATTTGCACGGGTTTGCTGCACGATTCTTGGGGCCAGATTGACTAAACTGCAAAAATAACATCCGATACTGCTCTTCTTCCACCGATGGACTTTCTCTCTTCCATTCAGAGTTTGAGCAGTTCACACTTCCTATATTTTTGCTGTAAGTTTGCTCCAGATGATCTCAGCGAAACGATAAATTGATCCTTTTTTTTAATTATAGTAATTGCAGATACCTGGGTGATTTCAAAGCCTCGTTTCTGTTTCTCTGTAATATTTTAAGAATTTTACATCGCAATGTATAGTTGACCTTAGTTAATGATTCTTTATTCAATCGTAGTTCAGTTGAAAAATTATAGTATCTAATCATAAATCTTCAGGATAAACGATCCACACGGCTGTTGTAACTGTATAGCTGCTCATTCCACGGAATAGGGGTAGCACATTTTTCCCCCATCTTAAAGAAGCTAATATTGAGTCTCTCTAACATTCGTATCCCGTCTCTTGTTTTACTTCTGCGCGAAAAGTCTAAATTAATCTGGATCCAAGTCGTTAATCTCGTTAGTTAGATGATTAATTCTTACATTACGTCCCCAAAAGACTATTAGAGTTCAA
The DNA here is from genome assembly GCF_918797505.1 of Bemisia tabaci. Taxonomy (NCBI): domain Eukaryota; kingdom Metazoa; phylum Arthropoda; class Insecta; order Hemiptera; family Aleyrodidae; genus Bemisia; species Bemisia tabaci. Next base: position 17,586,178 of record NC_092794.1, on the reverse strand, counting down.
TATAATTGAAAAACGGATCGTGATATAAAAGCCGAATGAGAAGTTACAAAGTTGTTGAACATCTGGCGTGTCTTCAGAATTTATCAAATCTGACTGTTAAGCGTGTGATTACAACTTCCTCAAATGAAATACGTCGGAATTATTAGTAACTTGCATCGACCTATGAAATTGAAAGATTTTACGGTCCCAAAAATCATGAAGACTTCATGCGATGAGGCCGATATATTGTTTTACCATCTATGGTTAACGCGACAAGAAAAACAGGGTAAATTTGTGGGTTCATTAAAATTTGTCAATCATGAAGAAGGAAGAATAGGTGTGAAATTGTGTTTCATTACACTACTTCATTGTTACTCTTCAGAAAAGTGACGATCTTATAAATTTCGTAATAATAAGTGGACTGATGGATTGAACGTGATTCTTGACCATAAAACTGGAACCCCTCCTCTGGACTTTGAAGGTACTGCAGCCCCGATATCGGATTGCCAAAATGATGTAAATCTTGATCAATTTTCGTAGATGGCGACATGTAAAAACAAAAGATAAAAAAGGAATTGATGAAAATTAGAAAATTTAAAATTATCTGCATAGCCTCGAATTCTAGAGTATAAACCTCTTGCCCTCCCCTAAAAAGGAATATAATGAAAAACAAATCCACTATATCCCAGAGGAACCCTCTTGATCTATTCTACAGACATTCCTCGGCCCTTATTTATGTCTAACGCAATAGTGCTGAAGCTCAACTGCTCAACTCCTCCGCCCCAACCAGCCGGTAATACCAATTCAGTGCCCCTGTAGAGGATAGCTTTAACTGCAGCTTCATACAGAATTCTTCCATAAAAATGTGGACCTGCACATCATATGGATGCTGAAAAAATGATAATTTTACTAGGGCTGTGCAGCAGTCTTGAAGTTTCTGTTTGGAAAACTGTCCATTTTGACCCCTTTTCGAGGAGAGCGAGCTATCTATATTTCCCCTACCCGATGGAACAAGCAAGACCTGCGGCTGCGCCTCCCAGGAGGTCGGAATTTAATGACTCGGTGAAAATTTTACAGCGGAGGAAGCTGAGCCTTGGAGGCGGAGGAGGCGACGCGGATGCTGACACAGCCGGCAGCGGGCTCAAAGTCCGGCCGACGTTCGGCGTATCCTTCGGGCTCCCGTCTGGAGGAGGCGGTTACCCGGTCAACCCCTACAGTCCCCTCAACCCGGCGCTGAACCCCTACGGAGGGTCCATCGGGGGTCCGAACGGGGTCAACCTCGGCCTGGTCAACGTCAACCCCCTGCTCTCGCTCCAGGTCACCAAGGACGAGTACGGCGAGAAGATCGTCAAGCCCCTCGTCAACCTCCACGTCACCCCGAACCAGGGGCTCGTCGACAAGTTCGGCTACCTCGTCCACAAGTTCAAGCACCACCCCTACGGCTACGGACCCGGCTACGGACCCGGGCTCTACCACCACCATAACCACTACCACACCTTCCGCCCGCCCTCCTACGGCCCGGGCTACTACCGACCGCCGCGCCCCCATTATTCCTCTTACGGCCCGCCCCCCTACTACCCCATCACCAGCCCCTCTCACCACTCGCCTGAGTATACCCACTATGCACCCGAGTACAACTCCTACCGAGATATCGATGATACCCCCGAGGATACCTACGGGGGAAGTACTTACGGAGGAGGTTCTTACGGAGGAGAGGAGCTGAACGAATACGACGACTATTACCGTAACAACAACGTGTCCGTAGCGGCCGACCAGAATTCTGTTCGATTCCAGTCTCGCGAGGCGCAAGGGACGATGCAACCTTACGCCACGCCCGCTACGGGGACGACGACAGGGGGTGGGGCTTCCGGCGCCGGTAAGGTAGCCTTCCCGAGCGATCGTAGGTCTTCCGAAGAGGTGTCGTTCCGCAGTAAGCGGGACGCCGATGACGTCCAAAAAGTAAGTAAATCTGGCCTCAAGGTGAGGTGTGACTAGACAAGTGTAGAAATGGCGTAATACAGCTACACTGGAAAAAAAAATTCCGGCAGTCGAGGCCGTATATTTACGGGTTATATGGATATACCGTCCGCATTCCGGGCTCAGAGGCCGAAAATTCCGGGCGTAGCGTTCGGATCTTTCGGCCTCAGAGCCCGGAACGGATCCCAGGGTCAGTTTCATCAGTTCATTTTATTAAAAGTTTTTGTCCTGGAGTTTTAAAAAATTGAAGTAATTTTAAAACAGAGTCTTAAAATTTCAACACTAGGTATTTTTATTTGTGTATATTAAGATTTTCCCCATTACCGTTCATGAGAGAGCGTAAAAGAAAGTTGAATTTCCGTCAACTTTATCAAGCTGATCAGAGAGAACAAGAAATTCCTAGTCCAATTTTTATCACTGAAGGTAAAAATTACATACATTACTTACCAGTCAAATGTCTAGACCTGGATACGATTTTTTACTTGTCATGCTCTCAATAAGGGCAAATTGTAATCTAGCTGTTCAAGCTAGCGAATTACTTATGAAACATTTTAATGTGGAACAGTGATGATCCATTGTAGAATTCCAGTATAGCTGTGTATTTTATTCTGAGTCCAAAATCATGTCCTCGTCACGAAGGCAAACTCTAATCATCAATTTCGAACACTAATTAGTAAAGTATATTATGTGTGGTATTGCTATTGAGATGAAATGCAGGCACTTTAATTATCATGGGGTTTAACTTCAACATAACAAAAGTTGATTTTAATCTGATTCTGGAGATTTCACAACATTTATTTGGCTCTGAAAGCTTTTGTCTATTCTTTAAGCTTTCATAAAAAGTGAAATATACCATCTTGGAAAATAAAGAAAAATAGATTTGCTTTCCACTTTGATCTACTTAATTTTGAAATGAATCGGGGATCCGTGACAGTCAATAGTTCGGTAGAGAAGGTAGGCATCGTTAGTGAGTTCATAACTCACTAACGATAATTATTGTGATGTAGAATGCAATTTCAGACACGTCAAATATTTTAAAATTGCATAAGCACAGAATTGAAGGAGCTTCAAACGTGGCGCAAGGCTCTAAAGATACCAAGAAAGTCGGACATGGTTGTAAATTAATGTGCATTGTTCGGCGACTTTTATCTGTTGTTCCCACCTTTTTCAACAAACTTCAAGTTGTGTTTTCTAGTTGATGAACTGAAAAGCTACATATTTCAGACTTTATTTTACAGTTGTTCTCCATATTCTCGAGACCTCGATTAAAAATCAAAATCAAAGTCACGTTTACAAACAAAAAATTGATAATATATATTTTTCATCCATTCAAAATATTAATAATAGGACGGAAACAGCCCGCTTAACTTATACCTTAACTAAACGCCACTGCTTCATTACTTGTATTGTCTTTTCAACCGTCATCTTCAAGTCAGTGATAGCCTGAGCCTAAACGCGAAATATATATAGTCAGCGTTGGAATTTTCGACCTCGGTGTTTAAAGTATTTTTACTGCATTTGAACATACAAATTCTACATAAAATTTGCTTGGTCATGCATGAAATGATTAAACATCTTCGAGCGAGGGTGACATTAAGTTTTGGGAAAGTTAATCGAAGAAAATTCAGTCGAGGCTGTGCTATTTTGTGGAAAAAAAACATTTAGTTCTGCTGGAAAACGACCCAAATACGGTAGCTGCGAAATGTTGGAAATTTTCAACGCTAGAAAAGATGCACGTATCTCCTTGCAGCGGTTTGAAAAAAAAATAAATAAATAAAGAAAAATAGTTTGCAGTTAGGAATCAGAATCAAATTATTTGGGCTTTCGTCGAGGGATTAGAAAAGCAGAAATTTCTGGGACAAATTTCATTATTAAGGGATGGGGCTCATTCTTATCGACTTTACATTAAAAAAGCCGCGAATCAACCAGATAGGTCCCAGCATCCGTTGCTTTTGTAATTGACCAAAAAAACGACAAAAAAAATGTGATATTTTGTAATATTCGTCAGAATTAATTCCAAATATTCTTTTAGACGTTGCAAAATTTTATCCGCGGATCTAGATATTTTTTCAGAAATTGGAACATCATCTTCCGGTGCGCACGAGAAAAATGTATTTATTTATTTATTTAATGAAAATGGCTTTAAATATGCTTCATCTTTTTCAGAGGCAAGCATACTATGGTGGACCGAACAAGTGCGGTCGAGCTCAAGTTTGCTGCAGGAGGCCTTTGAGGAAACAGAGCTACAGACCAAAGCCCGTTGGTTACGCACAGTGCGGTAGAAGGAATGCTCAAGGAATCAATGGAAGAATCAAGAATCCCGTCTTTGTTGATGGTGACAGTGAGTTCGGTACGTGGTTTTTCTTTCTCTCCTTCTCCCTTTTCACGGTGGGTGAGCACATGAGAACTATCTCAGATCGATGGCTAAAGTGCGAAACCTCGTATCTTCAATGCGGGGTTTCAAAAACTCTGCTCCTGTTTCATTACATCGAGGAAAAACTAATCGACTGTGTAGCTTGAAATTTCTACGGGATATTCTGCTATTATGAATAGAGAGAGGAAAAATCAATGAATTTTTCAAGAAATTGAGTTGACCAGTTTTTCGATGAAAAATTAAGTATGACAGGAAGTGCAACGTCACAAACGGAGATTTGTGATTTCGCACTTTGGCCATCGAAATACGCACCAAACAAGGCCGGATTTACCTCCTTGCCGCCCATGGGCCGCCTGTATTTTGCCGTCTCATTCGTTTTGAAACATCAATAAAAACCATCAAGTGAACGTACCTGTGGGGGACGGGTGCATCAAACGTGTTTACTCGTGTTGGACACATTTTTTGTGAAAGCTTTGTCAACACTACTATAGCTGAAGTTCACGGAACTATGCGCGAAAGTTAAGTTCCATAAACCTATCTCTGTGTGGACAAGGCCTTAGTTTAGTAATCTTAACTTATGCAGCCGCCGCGCCGTGCCGCGCTGAATGCACTGCGTTTGGCGCAATGCGTGAAGTATCCCTACAGTCTTGAAGGCGCTATGCGTTTCACGCGGACCGTTGCTGACCGCACTGATGTTTGACGCAATGCGTGAAGTATTCATGCAGTCTTGTAGGCGCTATGCCTTTCACGCCGACCGCTGCTGACCGCACTGATATTTGACACAATGCGTGAAGTATCTATACAGTTATGTAGGCACTAAAATGTGTTACATGCAGACTGCCGCGCCGAGGGCTTTTCCTTCTCATCTCAAGTCTTCGTCATCATTGCTATCTGCATGCGCCGCGCCGTTCCAGGCCAGATTGCGTGTTTGATTTCTCTCTCTCGCCTAATTAAAGGTGCTGTCTTTTGTATCACCGAAAGATGACAACATTAGAAATTACTATACTCCTAGGAAATGAGAGATTTTGTCGCCTTTTCTCGTTTGTAATTTTTTTCTGAATCCGATTTCTTTTATACCAACGTCTAAAAAAATTGTAAAATTTGCCGCCCCCTAAATTTGCCGCCATGGGCCGCGACCCGTTTGGCCATCCCTGAATCCGGCCCTGGCACCAAAGGCATAATTTGCGTCGTCTACATTACGCATGTTTAAAGAAGCTGCAACTGGATTTTTTTTTTTTTTTTTTTTTTTTTTTTTTTTTTTTTTTTTTTTGCGAGACTTGACTTGAATTAAGATAGATGGAATAAACCTGACTGAAATAAATAAAATATCTAGAAAATGTTTAGTAGTCCATAAAATACTATCTCTCACTTTTATGTGTAAGTTTACTCATCGCTTCATTTTATTTCAGGTGAATACCCGTGGCAAGTAGCAATCTTGAAGAAGGATCCCCAAGAGAGTGTTTACGTTTGCGGTGGAACTTTAATAGATCAGCTTCACATCATTACTGCCGCTCATTGCGTGAAATCGTAAGTACTTTCTTCCATTCTAATGTGAAAGGTGGCACATTTTCTCACTTTTAAATCCATTCTCTACAGTTTCCCATATTGAAAAAAATCATGATAATTTCTGTGAGCGCTGCTCCTTAAGTACTTTCAGATGCAGTAATGTGTGTTTTTCTTGCAAATTCTCCTTTTCAGCACTGGAAAAAAAACACATTGGATCTAGAGTCCAGACTCTTGAAAACATTGACAAGAAAATATACTCTTGATTCAATCGGATTTTTGCTTGAATCAAAACGAAATCCGCTTAAATTAAGAGGCTTGGTTCTTGATTTAAGCTAGATTCTGATTGAATCAAGAGTAATTTTTCTAGTTGATGTTCTTAAGAGTCTGGACTCTAGTTCCAATGTGTTTCTTTTCCAGTGAGATATTGCTTTCTCGACAGCAATTAGCATTTATTATTATTATTTTTTTTTTTCAGCTACACTGAGTATGATCTACGCGTACGTCTAGGTGAGTGGGACGTCAACCACGACGTAGAATTCTACCCGTACGTCGAACGTGACGTGGTTGGGTTGGTAGTACACCCAGAATTCTACGCAGGCACCCTTTACAACGACATCGCCGTGTTGCGATTGGACAAGCCTGTCGATTTCACCCAATCACCGCACATCTCTCCAGCCTGCCTCCCAGATCAGTATTCTGACTACGCTGGCACCCGCTGTTGGACCACCGGATGGGGCAAGGACGCTTTTGGGGAGCAGGGCAAATACCAGAACATCCTCAAGGTCAGTCCTCCAGTCCTTGGACGTACTGTCTCAATACGAAGGGAGTGAGGAATAAAGATATGTCTGTTCAATGAGTAGACCGACCCAAGTAGCATAGATTGCAGTGGCACGGCGTGATATGCGATTCATCGATTGATCTGCCACTTAAACTTATGGAAAAAGGTCGATGAACAGGGTGTTTGCAACGAGTGCCTCAATAATCGATTCTTTACCACAGCTTCGAATGGGGAAATATCGATAGATTGCGATACATTGCAATCACATGGTAAAATGTTTGCTAGTGCATCTGAGTGTTGTGGGTGTTGCCTATGTACTAATTGAGGGCACACGGCTCATTGAGACTTATTGCGATAAAATTGAAATAAGTTACAATTCCCCATTGATCCGCATATTTCCCTGTCTTTCCGACACATGGAACTCACTTTGTTAATCATTTAAAATCGGCATTTATTGGCCAAATGATGTGAGAGTATTGCAATTTCATAGTTAAAAATCCCAATTTTATTGCAATATAAATCGCAATTTTATTTCTATATTTTCATTGCACTGTGCTCCTTGGAAAGCGAGTCTCTCTTGATTTATTGGGGTTTTTTTCAATTTTTTATTCCCTACCGTATCTCCACTGTTCTATTAAATCTTCATAAATGGTTCCAATTTTATATATTATGGAGGCGACAATCCATCAGTTCTGAAAATATATTATAAAACATACTTGGCTCTTGTGGATTGCATACTTTGCTTTAAACATAGACTTGAAGCTCACATCAGGCGGCTACTGGAGAGAGGCGGCACTCAAGGCGCGGGGCTGTAACTATTACGGCACGCGTGCGGGTAAAGTAGTATCAAGATGAAACGAAGGGGCTTTTTACGCCGACTCCTCGCCGAGTAAATTCACGCCCTTGCAAAACAGAATTCTCTTTAACAAAACGGCACTAGTTCTTCCATTTTGTTTAAAGTAGGTAAGATTCACCTCCAAAGCTAACTCTAAGGACCATTCTTATGTTGCGATAGTTACTGAAACAGCTCAGCTCCTTAGGGAGGCCCCAAGTGTTCTTATGTTCAACGGTGGCTACAGGAGGCATTTACCGAAAACGGAAAATTTCACAACGTTTCCATTTATTCAGCCGCATAATTTCCAAAAGAGGTATAAAAAAAAAAAAAAAAAAAAAAAAAAAAAAAAAAAAAAATTAAAAAAGGAAAGATATTGCGACAACTAAAGTGGATCCTTACCTTTCTTCAATTTTGCTAAATACGTAGCTTTTTTATTTGAAAAAACTAAATCTTTTGTTGACAGGAGGTGGATGTACCAGTTGTTGGATTCCAACAATGTCAGTCGCAGCTACAGCAGACACGACTTGGTTACGATTTCAAACTGCACCCTGGTTTTGTGTGTGCTGGCGGTGAAGAGGGCAAGGATGCCTGCAAGGTAAGCTTTACTACCACTCTACTACTACATGGGCAGATCCAGACATCTCGGACATGGGGGAGGGGGACCGGGGGTCTCTCCCAAAAAAATGTGCATTTTTTAAGCATCTAAATTTAATATGCAATTTGAGTCAATTTCATCTTTCCTCCTCTTTTTCTTCGTCCTTTTTTTCAAGCAAAGTCCTCCCCTTTGGACCCGCCTATCTACTACACCACAATTGAATGCTTCATCTGAAGTTTGTTTCCTTCATCATAGGTTCACATAAATAGCTTGGTGGTAATATAGTGCTGGGTCAACATTATCTTGCGGGGAACGCAAGGTTAAAAAGTGCAAAAATTTCAATCAGAGAGGAAAATTTTTGAGCTCTAATATCTCTTTAGTTTGACACCTTTATGTATATCTTCATCAAATGATCTTTTTAGTTTTTCCCCCATTTACATTAATACTTAGTTTTCTATATCTCATGGGTGCATCCGACTATTTTTTGGCTCCTACTATCTGTATAGGTCACGCTTAAAATTATTAGTGAACCAAACCGTAAATCTAAAAATTGGATTCCAAGCCCATCCAGTCACACTGAAGCTGAATGATTGCAGCATTTTCTGGCGCTATTTTCTTACTAATATCATATACACGGATACCATATCGATGCTCAAAGTGCAGAACCAAGTATTTTCATTGCAGTATTTTAAAATTTCTGCTCCTATTACATTTTCTTAAAAAGCAACAAGATAACTTTAAAGCTTGTCATTTACGAGTATGCAGAATTTTCTTCTAACATAAGTAGAAAATGCAGAGGAAGTTTTCCAGAAATTACTCGGACTAGTTTCCCAAGGAAAAAATAAAATATGACAGTAAGTCTGCAACTTTGCAAACGGAGATACGTGGTTTGGCATTTCATTCATCGATTTGGTAAACCATTCCCAGCCAATCACTAATCCGAGAAATGATTTCAGGGTGATGGCGGCGGTCCCATGGTATGCGAACGTGGAGGCACTTGGCAAGTGGTCGGTATTGTCAGTTGGGGCGTTGGCTGCGGTAAATATGGAGTTCCTGGGGTCTACACTAAAGTTGCCTACTACTTAGACTGGATCCGACAAGTCACACAGAGGATATAGATCTCCTAGTCACATCATGTCTTCATTCTGAACTTGACAATCTCGTTGCTAACTGTTCAATACGGAAAATCCTTCCCTGATTTTAAGCCATGCAAAGTAGATGGCGGTTCCTTCGCAGCAGCACTTGTCGAGTGGAAAATTCTCCGAGGAATGCATAATGTGAGCTTTCATCACATACTCTAGTACTGAAACGACTTAAATAACATTGAGTTGGTATCAAAAGATATGACGTAATTATTCCGGAAAAATCGTTTAATTATTTCGTCGTTTACTTATAACGTCCGGGAAATTGAATTCCGATTTTTCTCTTTATTTCATTCTTTTAAACGGTATTTCATCACCCTTCACCCTTATGATGTAAGCCCACCTATGTTCAGTACCTACCTACCTTCTCGGCGGAAAATTACACAGTTCGATTAAAATTATTTGGCGTATTTCCCCAACGCACAATCAAGGTGTTCAATCGTCTCATAAAAAAAAGAAGAATAGGAAGAAAACACTGATATGATACCGCAATTCATCTAAAAGAATAATTGGGATAATAGAGAACAATTTCTACGCGTGTGAATCAAATTTTAATTGGGGAATTTCGACACGATTTCCCGCTTGTGCTTGCCGCGTGAACCGTCGATAACCTCTCAATTCAATTTCAATCTAGTTTTGATAAACCGCAATATCTCCTGGCTTTGAACTTGCCATTGGCGGGCACGCACGGCGTCATATAGACGCAGCATGATTGTTCGAAGACATAACTTCGAGTTCACTTTTTCACCTATTTATTCTTAAAAGTTGTTTGTTAGTTACTTATTTATTGATAAATTGTATTTTTAGTCGCTCGGTGATATTCCCGATGAACTGCGAAAAAAGATTGCTGAAATTTATGAAAGAAAGTAATCCTCTTCCGTCTGCGGCTTCTTTCACTTGCACAATGAAAATGACAAACACATGGAAAATACGATGACCGTACATCGTAAAAATAATTTGCTTCGGTAAATACTTCAACAAAAGTTCTGAATCATTGGAAGATTTGTTTACTACTTCAGTTAATTAACTCATTTTTCATTCATTATCTTTCCAAATTCGAAGATATCGCAAAATGTATCTTTGGTAATAGCTAAAGTAATGTCACTCTAAAAGCTCCGAAAAAATGCAACATACTTTTTTGCACTTGTAAATATATTTGTGCAGGTGAGAGAACAGCTGTAAAAACTTTTGTAAATATAGGAGGTACTTCATACCGTAGTTTTATGTGCTCTCTCTTTTCATGATTTCGGCATCAAACAGTATTACCTTATAGGTAGAAACGTACTTTGTTATCGTTGTACAATAATTAATTTATTTATTAAATTAGGGGTGAACTATGCCCGATGTGTCTCTATGAAGTAATGTTGTATTTTAGTTGTAAGTGACAACTAATGAGTCTGTATAATTTCTGCCAAATAACACCTTTAGAACTCGACTTACTATACCAACGTAATATCGGACATTTTTGTGAAACACAGTCTGATAAACAAGTTGTATAAAAATTTATTGATGATGTAAATATGATTAAAACTTGAGAATGAGTGGAAAAAATATACAACATGTAAATACAGAGATAAAATGCATTAACATTTTCATTTCACCCAAACCCCCATTTATACACACTATCTTTTAAGGGTCGTTTCCGGGTAAAAGGACAAAAGTTTTTGGACAAAAGCAGAGGGGCACGTCGCCAAAATGACGTCATTTCGGCAACGCACTCGGGCCCTCTGTCTGTCTCCAAAATTTCAAGTGTCTGGTGATTCTGCAGTAATCATAATTCATGACTAAGCAGTGTCTTTGAGGATAAAATAATTTGAATGCATGAAATCTAGTAGAATTAAGTGGTGAAAATATAGAAAGTGAAGTTTGTCGCCAAAATGACGGAAATCCCGCATTTTCGCACCAACAATACCAACATCCTTCTGAAATTAATGTAAATTTTGAGAACGGTTCGCTGCAAGTATCAGTATTAAACTTGACGAGGTTTCTACCCTTAGAAAATGTTTAGACCAAACTTGTAAGTGGACTCCGGAAATAATAAATTAATATATGATGAAAAATAAAAAATGGCAACAAAATATTTGTGTAATCTCTAAAACTTTGTTGTTTGTCACGAAAATCTTTCAGTATTTATGGAAAATCAAAACGGATATTTTTGCTGGCATTTATCATATAAATGCGAGCACAAAAAAATTTATTCTTGACTTCAATTGATGGAAATTTTAAATGTTGAAAACTTCCCGCGATTATATGTTTTACTCATTATGTTTTAACAATACTGTTCTTACAAGATGAAAATTTGAGTTGATTGCATGGATGTCCTGAATTGGCAGCGATTTTCTCAAAACACAACCTGAGATTGACTGCTTCCTTGTCATATTCAATTAACATCACAAAAATATTCTGGAGGTTTTGCAAGCGTATTTTTAACAGATCATAAACCCTTAAATTTCACAGAAAAACGGAGGTTACTTATTTGAATACAAGCGTAATTTTCAAGCTCAAATTACTTTTGCGTATGGACTGTCAGCTTAAAGATTTATAGCTGCTTCCCTAACTAACTCTTATTCTCGACGGTATCTTTTGTCAAAAGAATGCATTCATCAGGCCACAGATATAAAATGACAAACAGCGGGGACCCGCTGAAGTCAGAACTGCGCGGTGTGCATGAGAAATCATTTATTTAAGCCACCTTCGGCCTTTCCTTAAATCGGAGGTGGAGTCCTTGGTTGGAGATGTTGAAGAAGGCACGATGCTGGAATTTCACGGGTATTGGCGTCCGTTCGGTTGGGTGCACCGTGTACTTTCCGATGATCAGTGTCAGCGCAGCTTTTATCTCCAACAACGCAAATCGCATTCCTGTAGAAAAGAGGAGACTCGTCAATAATTATGGAGGAATACTCGGAAGACGATGGTTTTTTTTAATGATGTCAGTGAAAAACACAAATTTCGGCTTGTAAATGTACTCAATCAAAAATAACAAAAATGCGAACGTAGATAAGTAACTAACGTCTCTTCATCTTGCTCATTGTTCGTTATCTTAAGGATTTTCCCGTTTATCATTAACGAAGAAATCGTTTTCCGTGGAGAACAAAGAGTATATCAACAAGCATTCGGTGGAGAACTTGACGGATGATTGGTAAAGGATGGATTACTTTAAGTGATTCTAGGGAATCTGAGTTTTGACCCAAATTTATCCAATTAAAGTTACAACAATTTCAGACGAAGATCATTTACCCCCCCCCCCCCCTCCTTGTTCTTCTCGCCATATTTGTATTCTACTGAAGGAAGCTCTAACATGGTATTTTCCTATGCTGTTCGGTTTTTACTTGAGCGGGAGACTTAAAGTTACTGCCTGTATTATAACATCAGAGAGTTTAATTCTCACTTCAGAGTTGATTTTAGAAAAATTCAAAGTTTAACGTGTTCTGCGTGAAATTTTTAGGACAAAACATGTGCTGCAGAGCTATAGTAGCGATGTTCAGCAAGTTGGTGACATACTGTGTTTCCTCGATTTAAATCCATCAAAGATATCGATTATAGGTGAAAAGTTCATTGTTTTACAAAAACATTTAAATGGAGAAAAAACAAAATTGCCAACTTTTAAGAATCGCTACCGAGTAGTGCTCGATTTCATAATATGTCCGATGGTCTGTTGAATGTAAGTATTTCCTGTTTAAGATATTCTTGGACATTCATAAATGATGCTACCAACAGAAAGAAGGAGAGATTATTTTCTTACCGACACAAATTCTGGGTCCAGCACCAAAGGGAAGGTATGTGCCTGGGACGATGCTTGATTTATTTTCGGCGTTAAACCGTTCCGGGTCGAATTTCTGCGGATTCGGGAAATACTGTGGGTCGTGGTGCAACGCGTAAACCGGGATTATCACATTTGTGTTTTCATCGATGATCAGAGACGAATTGGGATCCTCGAAAGTCTTCGTGCAAATCCTGTCCAACCAGCCGAGCGTTGGGTATTTTCGGAGTGTCTCTGAAAAATGCAAATGGTTACGATTATGGCTTTTCCCGCTAATATGCGTCCTCCTGCATTGTTTCATACAGCGGAAAAACTGCAAAAACGCAAATCAAGATTTGCCACGCTGCGGACTTCCAGCCATTATTTATTTTTTAAAAGAAGAAATGCTAAATGTCATTTCTTGAAAACTTCCCTCATTTTTTTCTCTAAGTGAAGAATATTCTGTGAGCATTCCAAGCAGTTTTGTTGGCTCTTTCTCATCTCCCTGGTAAAAATTGGCATTAGAATCTGTGTTCCAAAATACCATAGACCTACAGCCGGCTGTAAGATTTCCAACAGCTTCTATAGCCGGCAACACAATTCCTTATACCCTTTTATTGCCGATGGCGATTAAGCAACAGCCTGGCGATAAAGTGTATGCTAAATGTTACTAATTACGGATGTTAGGACTTGGTGAGTTCTTAGACTACCGCTCTCTTTTTGGGCCGTAGTATCTTGATTTATTTTGCGAGGAAAGCTCCGTACTTTTGAAGGATGCCTGTCATTCCTAATATGTTGGAGCGCCTTCAATTTCGTATGATACTGTGCAATACCTCTGGTGTGAAATAGTTGCTTCAAGCGCCGTGGTACGCTGCGGCGCGGCGCGGCGCGGCGGGCGGGCAGCCAGCACGGAACGCGCATTGGCGCCTACAAACCTAACAGGGATACTACACGCATTGCGCAATGCGTGAAGTATCCCTGTTAGGTTTGTAGGCGCCAGTGCGCCGCCGCTCCGCTTTGTGTCAGGCTCTAATATTTAATCTCGTGGAGTCAGCGTTTTTCAACTTATGACTTTGAAATTTTTGCACACTCTGTATGGATTATTCTCATTTTAATTGATGAAAAAAAATATGTAGTAAAGGAAAATATAATGTGCATTTTGTAAATATTAAGGTGATTCCGTACAAACTTAAGAATTTACAAAGCACACGAATTTCTGCGCAATTTCTTATAGTCTTTTATATCCGATGGCGAAAAAGCAACAGCCAGGCGATAAAAAGTAAAGCCCGGCGATAGGAACTATAGCCCGCCGGCTGTATAATTTTTTGTCGCTTCGTGTAGCCCGGCCGTATGATTTTTTTCCACTTTCTACAGCCAGCTATGTGATTTTCTATCGCCTCCTCCAGTCGGCTATAAGAACTCCTATGGTATTTTGAAACGCAGCTCCTATCGCCAATTTTTAGCAGGGAAACGAGTTTTCACCGGAACGGCATTAGGCCTTTGCCATTCCCACCCAGATTATTCGCATCTCGCTTTGATAAGTGATTAAAAGACGCTGAACTTCGGGAGGACAATCATCTTTCAGAGTAAAGCTACACGTTCGGTTTTATCTCACACTAATTATTAATTACTTATCATTTATTTTTTAAATTGAGGAAAACTAGCAAAATTGCAATCTGGGAAGTACATAACTGTGAACAATTCCCGAACCCAAGTAGCAGTGATCACGGCAAGTTGGCGATTTGATCGGAAAATGTATCGCGATTTTTTTGCCGGCGATTTATTGCAATATTTTCGGTTAAAAATTCTGGTAAATCGCGCTTTTATCACATAAAGCAATAAAATCGTGATTCTATAGACGGCGATTTATCGCAATATTATCGGGAAAAAAATCGTGATTATTTGAGATAAAATTTCGATTTTATCGAGCGCGATTTTGTATAGATAAAATTGCGACAAGATTGAGGATAATTGCGTGGATGTTGATGATCCTAGCGACTTTTTTGCCAAAAAATTCTAAAAAATCTCAACTTATCATCAAAATATCGCGATTTTTCGTTAATAAATGATACTATAGAACTTATATTCTCGTAATACGACCCCGGGATCTGAGACGAAAATCTCATAAAAAAAAAGTCCCGTGGAGACAAGGCCTTAAACTGTGCCTCTTGATGTGTGCAATAACTGCAATAACTGCAATAGATCCATTATATGTTTATGATTTATAAGGAGTCGAGCGGCTTGACAGTCAATGGATTTAGGGGCTGGATACTTACCATAAATGACGCACTCCAGGTAAGGCATCTCCTTGAACGTGTCGTAGTCAAGTTTCCCATCACGCGCGTCCAGCACCTGATGAATCTCATCGTGCAGTTTATCCATAATGTCGGGATTCAACGCCAACTCATAGAGACAGTAGCTCAATGTAATCGAAGAGGACTCAAATCCAGCCACGAAAAACAGGAATACTTGGCCTGCCAGGATCTGGTCCGTGAACAGGGGCTCTGAAAAAGAGACGTACCACCTCATTACATCGTCATTCCTAATAATTATGCTCATAAATTTTACAAAAAATGAGTTTAAGTACGAGCTTTATTCCCTTTGTTATTTTGCGGCTAAGAAATTTATTAGAATGTTAGTTACTTTTTTTATTTTTTAATTATTTTTTGGCCTCAAAAAAAAAAAAAAATACAATTAGACACAAGGTTGGGTCCGTAGTGGAGCCTTGTAAGGAGGAAATACCAAGTACTAGATAATCGAAAGATTAATCATAAGGAAAATATGGGAAACAGAGATGATTTTCAGAAAAGTAGTTCAAGACTGACAATGGTGCATGAGTTAAGTAGGCAAGGAGACTGAGGTTACACCAGAAACAGGAGATTATCGCAGTAAAAGTGAGTTTCCTCGCGAACCCTTAAACCGATTTTCAAAAACTTGAGCTTGTTTAAAAGCTTAAAGTATGTCTAATAATGCCTTTTTTACCGATTTGATTTATCTTTTTTCGTTCGAATGATACAAGGTAGGGAACCTTACTTTTTGGACGACCCACATATCTCGACAATAGAGGCAGCTAAGTTGGTTTTTTTTAGTGTTTTTTTTATAAAAAAAATTAGGAGATCAGACTGATAGTACTTCCCAGAGACCATTTCTTGCTTTGATCAACTTAATACTCAAGCATAGAAATTAGGTCGAAAACCATCTGTTGATTTCATGCAGTGGTATGCAATAAAGGGTTATCATGAAATTTACAAGATTTCAAACACCTGGAAATTCTCCAATGTCGGTTACTCTTTCTCAGTGTGTGGCGGACTAACCTTTTTTTAAAAGTTATTTGAGGTGTTTATTCCATATGAGGATTCCGCAACCTTGAATTAGCATCGGGTTAGGGTTAGTGCACACCAATGCTCCAGGCTTTTAAATTTTCAGGGATTAAGACAGAGTGGAATCTGTTTCTGCAGATCCACTCGTCAGTTCCATGAAAATTTGTCGCCACCACCGGGACTCAAACATTGACGTATAATACAATCTAGAGCGCGCATTAGGAAATTTCGGCAAGACTAGAGTCCCTTCAGGCGAGACGATAGGCAACCCAGCAACACTCAGTAAGTGTACCGGCAATACGTGCCGAGACAATGGAAATGCCAGTCTTATCAGTGCCGTTGCCTGACACGGGTACACTTAGCTCGTATATCCGGCGGTATCAACTAGGCTGAAGGCGCGTCTTTACCCCCCTAGCTGTCTTACCTTCCCCGCCTAAATTCGGGTCCAATGCGCGGTCTAGATTGTATTATACGTCAATGGACTCGAACCAAGGACCTATTGACCTAGAGTCAGACCGGACTCACCTTGATCCTTGGGATCCTGTCCCTGAAGGAGTTTCCTCTCCTCCTCCTGGACGTTGATGAGGAGCTGCATGAAGTCCTTGCGCTTGAGGGGGCTCTGGTTGCGGGCGCGGACGGTGTCCTCGGTGACGCGGGTGAAGAAGTGCTCGAGTTCCGGGTGTATGTTCTTCCAGTTGAGCCAGGAGACGATGCGCGGGTGGACGGCGGCGACCGCCTCGCGGAGGGCCATCCGCACCCAGTTCGGGGCGAACTTCAGGCCCACCCGCCGGAACTCGGACTCCGCGTCGAAGATCGTCTTGCAGTCGAACCCGAAGGCGCACGTCCCGATCACGTCGATCGTGAACCGCATCATCATGTCCCGCACCTCCAGCTCCGGCGCGTCCTTCAGCTTCTCCTGCAGGTACCTGCGTTCAAGCAAATTACACATGAAGGATGACCCCAAAATTACACATGAAGGACGACCGCAAAAGTTTAAGTCATGAAGATGGGATGTACATGTATTCAAAATCAGATGGACGACTACATAAGAACCAGTGTTCGAAACTCACAGGCGCCAACGCGCCAAATGCGCCTAAAAAATCGGCCATGGCGCCAACGTGGCCCCTCAAAATTGCCCCCAAAAATCTGAATTTTCATATTAGGTGATTATTCGAAATTTTCAGCACTACAAGTGAAGGCTTTTTCTATTCTTCACGATTTCATCCTTAGTGCTTTTGTCTTCCCCAAGTTTCAGCTACTTACTAGTTTCTGTTACGAAAACATCTTCCGTCTAACTTTTCACTAAATGCGTCGTAATATAGACGTGTTTTAAGAAGACGTGTTTTTTTTTTTTTTTTTTTTTTTTGGATGGAAAATACATAATAAATTGTCATATGATTTACATCATTATTAAATCCATTTTACATCATTTACGCTATTAAAAAGAAGGCCAGTATAGTCATTACAAAGAATTCTCATGTTATCACATGAATGTTACGTGAATAGTTTATCTTTTCGACGTGAATTGAAGATTCTTCTCACAAAAATTGTATGTAATTTTTAAATTAGCAGATAAAACGGGGATGATTTGGAGTTGGTTATCTAGGAAATGATTAGGAAAAAAGTTAATTGCTTGAAATAAATCTAGTCGATTGTTGAATTCGACGTAAAATTAATCTCAGTGTACTTGGCAAGGTTCGAATGTCAGCTCAAGCTCAGTTCTGAAATTTCCTAGACAATTTTCAATGTTTCACGCATCAAAGGAGAAAAAACTGCTTTTGAGAGCAGAGTCGAAATATCAGTGGTTTGATGAAGGTGTAAATCTACCACCGATAGCCGATCGACCTAGGTTGATTCTGATTTCCGAGCAAGAAGTTTTATAGTGATTTTCACTTACTTTGCAAGATACACATATTTAGACAAGTATTGAATATATTCTGCCTAAAATTTCGTGAGGAAATATTTTTGGATACCTAACCTCTTAGGCTCTTACCCTCTCCTCTGATTCATTGGTCTTGGTCCCAAAGATTGGCCGAAAGACACGACACGACGCGGCGGGATTCACAACGCCTTCAGTGATACAACTATTCGTACTCTATGGTTGTCACGGTTGCATTCAAAAAAATTGAAGGCGCCCTGGCTTTCATGTCTCTCAATAGCCGTGTCTATTCAAGGATTGCCTCCTCTACTTGAGAGTTTTGTAGTTTGCTTTTATTCTCTGTTTTATTAGAGCGGAGGATAATCTATGTACTTTAAGTTAATTTTAGTAATCTTACTTTTTTCAAAAAAAATCGCAGTTTTTAATTTCTCAATTCTGCCAATCATACAAATGCATAGGTAGGTATCCTGATATTTGCCGAATGTTTCGGGTAAATACCATAGTGAGTATCCAAGGACGTCATCGCTATTAAATTATCAGCATTAATAACTAATCATTATCAGACGAATTGATTGAAATCAATCCTCCCCTCTTCTAAAAATGAGGGGCTTGGAGGAAAAAGCGCATCAGTGCAATTCTTGAAAAAACTGCGATATTGATGATTTCAACTAAAACAAGTCTTAATGCATATCTTTTTTGAGAACATCGCTCCAAAATCCCAATTTTTAAGAATCAAAAAGTCGGTTTGACCTTTCTTTCCGCCTATGAGGATCCATGTAATCTCGAACCCTCGAACACGAATTCCTCGATATATCAAAAACTGCAATTATGCGCCTTGTCCTTCAAGCCCCTCAAATAAAATTCAGAAAACCGGGCTTACTTGTCTAGAACTTTGGTGCACTCCTCCAGAAGTATAAAGATGGACTTGAGCTTGACAGCGCTAAAGCTGTGAATGAGCTTAATACGAATGTTCTTCCAGCGGTCCCCGCTGAGGTTGAAGAGGTTGGCGCTGAGAGGGTCTATATCCTCCGGCATGATGAGGCCACGATCAGTGAAGTGCGAGAAGGCTTTGATGAGCACCGTTTGCACGATCTGGGGGTCGCGGACGATGAGGTAGGGTTTGGCAGCGAGCCAGACGCCCCCGCAGGGATGAGGTGCGAGGCGGCGGTAACGCTCTTGGATCGTCAGGGATTTGTTGCGTCGTGAGAGGACGACGTCTTGCGTCGGCCTCAGGAAGGGTACACCCCGGCGCCTCCAGTGGACATGGGTCTTTTTCACGTAAAATACGAAGCAGGCCACCAAAAGCAGGAGCAACGCTGCCAAGTTTAGCGCCAGGCTCGGTAAGGGCAGCATTGTTGTCAAATTAAAGCACCCCACGAGATTTCAGCACGCCTTTGTAGCAGTTTCACAAAAAAAATTATACACTGAAATACAAAGATATTATAATAAGAGTAATATAAGGGTTTACCAGGTTGTCAAAAGAGAACCTCATTACATAGAGGTTACGCGCTGAGAAAAAATTACGACAAAAATTACCAACTGAGTGAGGTTTTATTTGGACGTATTTCTATCAAACGGAACTAAGCGCCAATTTGAGTTCCTTTTGAGGAATTTAGAATCCCGGATAGCGCGTTCTGTCAAACGGGCCTAAGCGCCATGGAAAAGCATTGCGAGTTTAGGACGGAATAAGCCGGACGCCCGATTCCGCCGCCAATCCAAGCCCCCTCTACCTTCCTCACCCTATGGCGCTTAGGTCCGTTTGATAGAAATACGTCCATTTGATCCCTTAATTTTTAGTTCGATGGCTAACAAGCGAAAACACGTATCCTCCATTGCAGTGTTTCAATATTTCCGCTACCAATTTATTTTTCCGTAGAAAATCAAGCCACCTATTGCATGAGCTGGAAATCATAATAAAATATTCTGCTGTCAGAGAAGAAAAATCAAGTAAGTTTTCAAAAAATTGCGTTGACTATTTTTTGAAGGGAAAAATAAAGAATGACAGGAAGTCCGCAAAGTTGCAAACGGAGTTATGTGGTTTCACACTTTGGTCATTGATATGTAGGTACCGTTAAATGATGATTTTACAGATGTGGCAGGGGCAGATTAGGCCTGAGGGGTGGGGGCGATCGCTCCTGAGCTGTGAACATATAGGGCCTTAATTTATTGCAGAGGGTCTCTTTAGACAAAATTTGAGGGCCTCACTCGGCACTTTTTAGAGATATCGCAGAGCCTCTAAAGGTCCTTTTGAAAACACCTTCTCCTTTTTATTAGACGAAGCTCCCAATTGAATTTTTGGGGGACCTGTCCCCTGAAAAATTTGGAGCCAGTTCGGTCCCACAACGTTCAAACTGATAATATTCTCACGTGATGAATAATACGTATACATCATGTTATATTCCCATTGTACGTAAACTGAAATAAATCGAGCTCTAAAAATGTATTTCTTAGTTAATGAATATCTTTCTCACTTTACGAAAACTAACAATCCAGTAACGTAGAGGCTAATCTATGTCAATTTTAAAGATTTTTTTAAATTTCAAAAATTTTAAATGAAAATTATCAAAATGCCACGAGTGAGTGACACATTCATTAAAAAAACGTTAAGTGAAGTAACACGGTTCCTTTTCACATCTACTTCCTGAGTTGAACATAATATTCTAATCAGAAAAATTATCAGACCACCAGCAAAGACAAAACTAAATTGGAGTGAGTCATCGTGAAAATAAAAAAATACTATAATTTGTAAATTGGGCCCTTTTTGATTTTTGAAACGGTGCCTGTATCGAGTCGTCTGAGTGTAACCCTCAACCAGAAAATTATAGTGAACTAGAGAAAATTTGAATTTGTATTTCTCGCGCTTTCTTCGTGGATACTTAATTAGAGGCTTTAATTTTCAGTATTTTCTATTATTTATTGTTCCTCATCGAGACACTAAGTTAGCATTACCCTCATCTAAGACTGGGAAGGGGGAGAAAAATGAAGACCTCATGCAACTTAGAAGACTGCGAAGAATATAAATTATAGCTACTTCTAACAAGCGGCACATAATTTTCGTTGACATATAATGATTTAAATTTTAATCCCATAAGTACTAACTTCACCATACGAATCATAAAATAAGTTATAGATATATATCAATTCTATTTTTCGTTTTACTTACGGTAAATTTTATCTGCTTAAAAACTCTTGAACAGGTAGCGTAGTTCCCAAAACTGACGAGTAGAACGATATCAATTTTGCGTGTAGTGTTATGACCCTGCACACCCGTATCCTGTAAGGACTTGAACATGTATGCGTTACGTGAAAAATGGGCTCCTTTGATTAGAAAATAGTAATGAATAAAAAGAGTCCCCCCTCTTCATCTAATACGTTATGACTTGAACTTCAGCCGGGCGAATCGCAAGCTTGTTTTCCCATTATCTCTATATGCGAATGGAAAACTCAATTGAAAAAAAAAAGAGGGGAAAAAAGTTAGATATAGATCCATACGCTACCTGGCTTGCGTAACGGTCTCGCGATTTTACCGTCATGAATGGATGCAGGAGATGGGGAGATTTACTCTCTAGACCTGTTTCACTGAGTCCATATTTGTTATTACTTTTTACGTTCACCCAGAGAAAGTATCCTCGCGGATTGGTGATATTTGAGACATTTCGTCATGAACGTCCGAGCATGGTCATTGGTCGTTTTTAGTACCGCTTGTGATTTTCGAACTGGACTCGCTAATCCGTTTTAAATTATGTTTTTCTCGTGAAAGCAAGGAGATCGAAATTTTGCACATTTATCAGGCAAATTGTGCAATGATGAGAAAATTTAATTTTTTTTTTCTTTTTGCAACTTAGTTATGACTTTTGGTTTATTTTTCACCTTGGTTTTCAAATATTTTACAGTGAGTAGCTCATAACTACCGGTACCTAACATGCCTTTTCCCGGTTCTTGTGAAATCGCCCAAAACGGTATGACGAGCATATTATTGTTAGGTACAGGGTTTTATGGAAAATCGCCGTATCGTCTAAAAAAAATAGCTATCAGCACTTTTTTAACTGCGGAATCGACCAAAAATATGTAAAAAACTAGTGTTGTCAGCTGGAAAACGTTTCTTACAAAATGGATCGAGGAGCGAAACTAGAGGTAAACTAAGAAGGCGAACTAAGATTAAAAAATACACCTGAAAACGAGTCACACTTCTCAACGGATTCAAGTAACTGTCTTTTGTTGTACAAATATTAGCTAGGAAACGTCCTTCAAACGCATGCTGTCATTATTCTTATTAACAATCGTCTGTCTTCTTAACAGTGTCTTAATCACACTCCAATCTATGACAAGATTTCAATAACCATTAATTATCATTAACAATCATAGCGAAGGGGATTCCGCATGATTTGCTCACATTTTTTATTCACTTCCAAATATTTAGGTGGCTCTTGTGGAGACTTTTTAAACTTCAACATCATGAAACTTCGAATGACAATGCCTGAGATATCGATGCCCAAAGTGCGAAACCACGTATCTCTGTTTGCCACACTACAGACTCCCTGTCATACTTGATTTTTTTCTTTGTATATAATTCCTCGAAAACATCCTTGATATTGCTTCTCTATATCAGCAGAATATTTTGCATGAATTTCCAGCCATAAAGCTGACAAAGTTCTCTTTAAAAAGGAACATAGGAGAGGAAATTTTGAAACATCACAATGGAGATAAGTGGTTTCCCACTATGGTCATCGATATTTGAATGTGAACTTAGCCCAAGATGAATCTATTTTTGCGTAAGGGCGTGAGTCAGTGGCCGTGAGTCAATTCCTATCTCAGACTCAGAACTTTAACTTTTCAAAGAAAAATTTCGACGTACATTTTCTCCTAGCCAATATTTTCTTCAGCAATTTTTGACTAATAATATCACATGAAAATTTGAGATTTTTAAATGAATCCTGTAGGGATATATTATGCTGTATTTTATTTTTGGTTTTCGAGGAGGGTTAATTGGTACTTCTTTTAGATTATTTACTCGGTCTGAATTTATAAAAATTGGATCCTCTTTAATAAATGATCATTTTTATAATTTTGTAATAGCTTCTCATGCGTGTATTACAGACTATACAGTCTATGGCCGGATGGACTCTACCTGACTTTAATATACTTAGCTCCTTTTCGAGATTTATAAATTTGGGAATTAAATAATGCTTCCTCTGAGAATTTAGACTTTCAGACACGCAAGAGATTATCCGCAAGGCTGTGTTTTTTTTTATAGTGCATGCGACTTGATACACTTCTTATATAATTTTTATGTTATTATTCGGTTAAAAAATTCATACGCCCGCTGTCCCGTTTTCAATTTTTAGTATTTAGGTACGTCTTTATCTAACCAGAGCAAAAAAATTGCAATGTTTTTCATGTATACACGTTCAAGCAAAACTGATAAGCATTCAATGAAAGCATACACTGATAAGCTGCTCGTCGAGAAAGTTCAAAGTCAAGGTCATCATCAAACGCACAACGGCGCGGTGGAGCGGCATCCTGTTATGAATCTAAGTTATAAAATATTGTATTACATACTCGCCAACCAATGAGAAAATGAGCTTTTACATTACTGTTACATAAAATTCAATTTCTCTTGAAACCAGTGTGTGGGCAGAATTGAACACTTTGCTTCGGAAATCCCTCATCCCCAAATAGCATATGATCGCGATAAGTTGCGTTTTGATCGTAGAATGTATCACGATTCTATAGACGTCGATTTATTGTATATTATCGGATGAAAATTGCGATTTCATCGCATGAATTTGCAAAAAAAAATCGTGATTCTATCGACGGTGATTTATCGCAATCGCAATATGTCGAACAAAAAATCGTAATAAATTGAGATAAAATTTCGATTTTATCGAACGCGATTTTACAGAGATGAAATTGCGACGAGATCGAGGATAATTGCTCGGTATTGATGATCCTAGCGATTTTATCGCCAAAACATCATAAAAAAAATCGAGACCTAATTTCAAACCATCGCGATTTTTCCGTTGAAATATGCGATTTGGGTCCCAGAAAAGATAAAATTTCCGTTTTATTGTGCACCATTTGCTTGTAGGGTTGAGCGCATATTAATGTATTTTATATTGATTTTTTCATAATTCCCCTCCCACACTAAAAAGATGGATCCAAATTTCGTTTGTATCAAAAGGTAGTCAGGTCATACGGCTCTTAACTATTGAAGTGACCCAGAAGTTTCGTGTTCTTTAGCACGAGTTTCTTCGAAAATTGAATAACATACAACTGAAAAGTTTCACCATGCATCGAAAATATTCAGCTGAATTCACTTTTTTTTTTTTTTCGTTGTTCGAAATTTCCTAGTCTTTTTTTTTAAACATGACCACTTTTTGAAACGCGAATGCCATTTTGGGGATGCATAGGATTGCGTGATTTTTTCTGGTACGGAAAATTCACAGGTTTCAAATTAAACAGTTTCTGCGAATTTACATACACGATCTCAAATAAAAGTATCGATAGTTTCATCGCGATATTTTCGTTCATTCTATTCAATGTAACCAAAAAATATTTAAATATCATCCGTGTTTTTGAATAGTTATACAATGAAGATACATATTTTTCCTTTAATAATTCAAGAATGATGACTCGCAGTCCTACAGCATTCCTACAGTCCTGTAGGC